>NC_031502.1:26680864-26810911 GCF_000237925.1 Schistosoma mansoni | reverse complement strand
CACAAAAACAACAAAAGAAAGAGTGCATATACTCAAGTTGAGTAGTATATTGAACTCATAAACTAAATGACTGATTGACTATATTTAAGTAAAATAGTAATCAAGTTTGCAGATAATTTTCTTTATCTAGGTCATTTCGTTTTTGATTGAACTTGCGAATTCTAACTAATGAAGTAAAATCAGGTGGTTATAACAAAAATAGAAGCATGTTAAGTCATAGTTAGTGTGGTGATACTTATAAAGCTATCACTCAAGCCAATTCATTTGTATCCAAAGGGACGTGCAAGAGCAGATATCCTGTGAAACCAACTTCTAGGAACTTTAACCAATATCTTTCATTTGGGGGAGTTCCAAGTTGTCTTTTATGTTTGATCGATGATTCGGGGATAATTCAAGGAAAAAACAGGCTGTTTGGCCAAACTGAGCTTATTTGAACTAGTAGGCCAAAAAAGAGTAGTTTTCACAAACTTGTCCCATCACAATATCCTGCATATATGTTAGATGGTGAATATGCAATGATCAGCAGCTCTACTGTCTAATGCTTTATCAGCTCCAGTCACACAGCTCTGCCCTGTTTATTTTTCAGACTTATCTACAAAACTAGATAAAATGGTGTTAAGGTACATGGATAGGGAACTTGTACAGAGTCGCTGTCGTAAAAATTCACTTACTTGGACCGCAACTTCTGTGCTAAAAGAACATCTCTAATCCTCCATTTTGTCATAGTCTTAACCTATCTTTAAATTTGCAAGTTATCATCACCATCATCTGTCTTTTACTTCTTCATCTACTTTGCATATTCCACTCTTTTCATCCACAATGTATCTTCATCTTATTGCTTTTTACTACACCCTAAACTATTACGCTTTGAATTTTTCGATCACTTTATTAATGACCCAATTTCTGTGTAGTCTATAAAAAAATAATCATAGATACATAAATAAATAAATGTCTCTCACAAATAACAGATTTGAAATGAACATTTTACTTCCTGGAATATCCTAACGTTTCCCATTTAAGTTTACTTTGTTGGCTGAAATATTGATTAAACCTCAAGGTTCAGCTACAGTATTATTTTTTAAGTGCCTAATCCTCATTTAAAACTCTTTAGTTATGTTAATTGACGCTTTCACCTTGTCCATAACTACAGTGGGCTAACAGTAGATCAGGAAAATAATGGTGGTTCCTATTTTACCTACTGTACTGGATGAAAGTGAGTACAATTTAATATGTTATTAAAAACAGCCTATTCAGGAAGACACATAACTGCCTTTAAGAAGCTTCACATGCAGTTACTATCCAGCACTATAAATAATATTGTTTATAGGAACTTAGATAGTATGTCAATATATATTAGATTATGAATTATCAATGACTTCTAATAATTCCTTTTAGAAAAACGAATATTCACTAATAAACTTATCAATGAAAACGTTAGAAATCAATAAATACGTATCTAATATTCAAATATCTCTACTTTAGAAGTGATAATACCTGAGAGATAATGACGAAAAGAGTATCCCCCACACAAGTCTAGATATATATTACAGTCAAGTTATCGAGACTATCTCGAATGGCTTATTGACTTGTGTTATTAAATACCAGTAGGTGCTGTGTTTCCATTTACAGTGTAAACTGAATAATCCATCTCCTTCCAAGCAGTTATTTTACACGAGAATAAAGAATGGTCTATCCGTGAGAATGTGACGGATGAAATGGAATTGTCTTATTCGTGTAGTTGTCACTGAACTACAGATAGATATTTTTCGAACTTCGGAAGTTGAGCTAGTCAAAATTCCCCTTGATTTATTAAGACATGAATTACGTTTCTTTTTCAGAAACTGAAAATAGTAATTTCCATGTTATTTTAGTTACATAATCCTCAATCATTATCCACTAATTCATCAGGTTTTAGATTTTCGCTTCTGTTAGTAATCGTAAATTCTTATTCATTTCTTCTTTATAACAACACTGAAATTTACTTTTCAGTGGTACACGAACTAGCAACAAATTTGAACTAAAAGTTGTCATATGACTTCATAGATTTGCAAATTTGTTATAATTTCTAAATCACTTTTCTTTAGAAGTTGAAGTAGTAGTATGATTTATGGTATTTAAAGTCCTCCGGAAAGTATGAGCTTCTATACGATAATGTTCACATTCGTTAATATTTATTTCAGTTCTCATTATCTTACCCCATAGATTAATACTTCACTAACATCATCAAGAAAAAATGATGATTACTTAGTGTTTACAACTGACCAACACTACATCATAACCTTTTTCAGTGGTATTCTATAAGGATTTGTTTGTAGCCTGAATTGTTTTATTTAACTATACCTACTTACTCTAGTTCACATTGATTATAGGGTATATCAATAATAAACAGTAGGCACTCACTGTAAATTAATATCCTATTTCAGGATTCTAGCAAACAATTATTTGATGTTTCAGGAGACGAGTGTCCATTTCTAGCACTGGTAAGATGATGAAACAGATATTAATGGATTGGAGTGAGACTGATCTACAAAATAGATTTCCTCTAGTTGTCTATGATACTTAATCATATAGTTTACTAAATTAGCTATATGTGTTGGTTAAAACCGTTTAGTCTTATATGATAAATTTCTGCTCATAAAGTAAGTTATTAATTCGTTGGTGACAAGTGCTATTCGGTTTAATGTATTCCAACCTGAATACTGATCGGTGTAAAGAAAATACATAAAATTTCACATAATAGGATATAGCTTTGATTTATTTTTGATGTATAACAAATCCTCATCTATTGTCTTCGTCTTCTTTCATGGACCGTGAGAATCACGGTTTCCTGTGGTAAGTACCAGTTTTGTTCAAGTTACACCAAGATCACTAATGTTAACATATATGAATGACATTCCCTATACTTTAGGGAAAGCATTTCTTAATATTCATTTAAAGTGATGGATAAATACTAACTTGAAGTTGATGGCTTGATCATTGAAATCTTTATATTCTTAATCACTGACATCGATAGATTATGGAACTTCTGTATCCAACCTGATAGCCAAAAGTGAAATCACCTGACAGATATATGGAAAACAAGGCATTGATTAGAAACTTTATGAAATGCAATATTCAGCAAGAAATTATCAAGTTACTTTTAAAAATTTATACATCATTCTTGTGAATCTAAATAAAGTTATTGTGATTAGTTTTTATGTGATAGACGTGAGTGACAATTAGGACTTTGTAATTTCTGAAATTATTTAAAGCTATTAAAAATATTGTGTTTTAGGAATCATAGCACGTGCCATAGTTTTCCAGCGTCTTTTACGTCTATTTTCAACCGTGCTCATTTTACGGCTGTCGGTATTTTTAGGAAATATGGACAATTGGTTCGCTAATATATGATTATCAGTGTTATACAACTGTTCGTCAGATAATGAGATCGTTTGATAATTTCCCTCAGCTGTATTTGATGTATGATATTCACTTCTGTTAACCGCTTCACTGATGGATAATTGTTCAAACCATAAATCGGAAAAATATTTCTCAACATCTTGAAAACTCAACTCAGGGAGCTTTGGGATGGACGACTGTGACTGATCGTTAAATTCAGGTTTGTATTTCGATTTCGAATCTTGAGATGAAAGATAAATAAATAAAACAATATTTTAGACGGTTGTCTTTAGGAAAAATAAGGTTTGAGATCTGAAAATATCTACTAGAGCTCTGCAGTCTAACTGTGAGGTAAATATCTTATGTGTATTTTTAGGGTTTATAAAATTTTCTAGCAAACTCTAAATAACATGGAACAGGAGTTAAGGGTTTCCCGTCAACTATCCTCATCAGCACAACATTTCTTATTGTTTTGGTATTATCTAGCTGAAGCATAAGTAATCAAGGTATGATAGTACACTCTATGGAAGCACTCAACGCATTATTCTGCAGAAACAAATGTACGATTTTTAACAATGATCACTAATATATCTACCCTAATGGGAGCAATGAGGTAATGTAGGTTGTTAAAGTCTTAGTGGTAATAAATAATGATATTATGAAAAAAGCCTGTGCTATTGATGCGGGTTACGTCAACTACTCAAGTAGCTGTTATATGCCTAATACTCTACATGTATATTTTTCTATTGTAAAATGTAGAAAAAATTTCTAAAGATCGAACCAAAAGATCGAACCATCTTCGACAAATGCTGAATGTACAGTTTTTTTGTTTTATGATCGACGATGAGCAACATTTTGTCACATTTTCTAACATATTTTTCAGCAATCTAATACCTAAATACTATGTCTTATAATACAAAGAATTTATTAAAATTTTATTCACTCTTAAAATGATTACTACGATAGTCATTTAAGATTTGTTCTCAACTTACCTAGCTGCAACATCTGAGCTGAACAATATAGCTTGTTCACAGGATAGTTAAAAACAGGTTTAGAAATATTCCGATTTCAAGTAAATATGCTATAGACTTAATTTGTTCTTATGAACAGAGAAGTTAGATAATAAGAATCCAGATGAAGTTCACTGAGACTGAAGAAAATTTTGCTTCTGTGAAGTATTTATTTAATTTCTCAGGGTCACAATGAGTCACAGGTCATCATAAATTTTCTTACAATTACTGGAAAGGTCAATTATTGTAACACTCAGAAACAGATATCATATGCAATAAGATTTATCGATTTTTATCAACAAGTAATTATAATAAAAAACAAAAGAAACGTGAGCAATGGATTTATGAGCGTTTAAAAGAGAAGAACTTGTCGTTATTCTTATTATTTAAAAAAACAGAGAAAAGTAGTTCAGTTCACCGGTTAGTGTACAGAATTATCTTAAATTAGATATGGAGAACTTTATTTATTTAAAGATAAAATTTATCGCGAGACTAATTCCGAGTGACCGAAGAAATTAATAGTTTACTCAATTGTAAAAGAAAACATTTCTTCGAGCGGTTTCTTCCATTACCGGAATACATCGGTTTTCTCTTGAGACTTTTATCGTTTTAGTCATTCCAAATGTCACAGTGTTCCCTTTTATTTACATATTATGATATTTTTTAATGAGGTAGTATGACTGTTGTGTAGAATAAAAGGCTGAAAAATCATGGTAATTTGTGTTCATTAACCAGGGGCTTAGTGTAATCGTGTGTTAAGATACTCAGCTGCTCTTAGAATTCTTATTTATTTCTGTATTTTATGTTGTCAGTTTTATTTTACTGAAAACAGAATTGAAGATAAACAAACTGTGAATTCGGTACACATTTTCACAGATACATCTCATCCAAAATATAGTCCTAAATGTCAGCTATTCGGAACTCTGAATACGGATATGAATACCTTTTTTTCATCCCCTCATTGATTGGGCGTCCATCTCAAACCATCACGTATCCGTAACTCTACTTGGAGTATAGTAATTGAAGATTAAACGAACTATCAGACTCCAGCCTGTCAGCAAAACCAAGCTTAGCCTTCTGTGGCCGTGAATGACTGATTTCCCTAATTACTTTTTAAATCTCTCTAGACAAGAAAAGAGAGTCACATTGTAAGAGAATTTGAACAATTACGTTAAATGAGATTCACCTTCACTGGATTTGATATTGAACCTACTACAACAACTGAATGAAGTCTCCTACTACTAATAGGACATATCAAATGGATAGAATAAGTATCATCGGTACAAGTAGTACCTTAGGCAAACGGAAGTCTCTAATAAACTCTATTAACAACAATGACCTACTTGTTGTTACTGGCTCGTAGGGACTGTAAGAAGACTACCATTTACAAATCATGAAATTGATAAATCAGACTTTACAACTTTTGTTTACTGCGTAAGTGTTTTAGAAGCGCAGATAAGGAAACATAGTAATAAAATAGTAGTGAGGGCAGGTATCATGTCATCACATAATCGAGAAAGAGTTTGTTAGTATTTGTTACTTTTTTAGTTAGTTTTAATGTCTTCATCAAAAAACAAAATAGAATTGTCAGTGGTGATGCCCTAAGTCACTAAATAACATGAATCATGGGTTTACGGATACAGGATTCTGTTACATCAACAAATTCCAGACAAAAACATTTACCTAAGGGTATATATATTGCGGTTAATGTGTCACTTATAATCATTAACTCTTTGTGTATTTCTTGAGGACACATAATGGATTTTAAATGTAAGAAATCCTTACACATATTCGGTTATTCTAAAAGTTTGTACAAACTTTAATTAACTATCGTAGTTAAATAGTGAGCAATAGCAAAAAAAAGTCATTTGCATGTCTTCAGATACCCTTCGTCCAATGTATTTCTTCTAGGAATTTATTAAATAAAAGAGTAAGTAAATCTATTCACAAAAATTTCATTTTGGAATTTTCCTGTACATTTTAATCAATTATGGTGTTCTCCACTCAGTGACATTATTTAAACAATCATTATCCTCAGGGGATTACTAAACGGATAAATTCTCCACTTAAGATATACATCTAAACAGTGCCAAATAACAATTTTTCTTTTTCAGGATCAACACGAAAACTTAATATCACATACACGGAATATTTAATGTCATAATAAATCTGAATACTTTGGTCAGCAAAGTTATTAATTTAAGCTATTTAATTAGTACGTTTTCAAACCATAGTACCATAGCTGGTACTTGTGATACGTGTTAATGCATGCACGATGGATCTTAAAGTCCCTATATTTCATCCTGAAAATAATGATTTGTGTGTTTATTGAGATAGTGTTAGTGACGACATCAGAAACCTGATTACTGACAAAACAGTCTCAGTCAAAAATTATATCTCAAAACCTATTTATCATTATAAAGTGGGTTTTGTCGAACGCTGACAACAATGAGAAAACCATTGTAAAACAAGAGGAAATAGAGCTGAGTTTCAGCCTACCATGTGATATACCAGTGTTGGACAAACACTATCATAGAAGAGATCAAAATAAGGATACTCAGATCTGAAACTGAACAAATTATCTTTAAATGACCGAGCAAGAAACAAGCAGTTCATATTTCCAGCTTTCGTCAACTTATAGTGTATCACACTATTGTCGATGACCATTTGGCTAACTTCTGACATACTTAAACCTACTAATCAAAGTTCAGGAAACCATCTCGATGTCAGTCATCGGTTAAGACACAGTAATTGTTTAATGAAGTTTTGTAGATCTTTGTTACCACCTCCTGTTGGTTGACATCAAAAAATGACATTAAGTAGGAAACAATTAGAAACGAAATAGCCTTGAAAATTCATTAGACCATGTATAGAAGTATTCGGCAGTAACGTCTCACAATTCTTCAAACAGGTTGAATGACATCTATTTTTGATTAATATTAATTGTCTTGACACCTTAAAATTCTTAATCAGTTATCAGTAAACTGCAAATATCATGACTTTCTAACAAAAACCTGTAATAAATAAGACTTTTTTTAAAATCAAAACAATAACTCCAAATTTATTTAGCAATTCCTAACAAAGATATCCACCAGAATAGAAATATAGTTCAAAACCATTAGGATTTGTATTTCAATGAGTATTCAATGGGCAAGAATCAGTACAAACAGTTTAAACGAATGATAAAAATAGATTGTGATAATTAAGTTTTATTTTGATGTGATGTTAGATGACCAACAATATTCGGATCTTTTAATCATTAACATATGAAATAATATTTGTCCCGTTTAATACTGCATAAAGTAATTTGTATATAATAGTTTTTATTAGATATAATGAATGACTCTCATTGTTGACCAATTGATATTATCCCCCGATGTCCGATCATTGAGTAGTTCCAGTCAACAATTCGAACTTCGTGAGAAACTGTCATCCGAGTAGATTACGAACATCAATTCACGTGATAGATAACACATTCGCACAATCAGTGTGCGAGACATAACCTTCTGATCTATAATTATAAAATAGGACATACACGTTCATCTAAGTCATCCTAATGAAAATGTTCGAACATCAGTTGTACACAACCATGATTGGTAAACGAATTTCGCATGCTGGTTAGTTCGAAACTGAATTCTACAAATCTATCGCAATATAGATTTATGTTTCCGATTTTTTCTTCGCTAACTGATTAAATATTGTGTATTTGTAAAACAACCGTCCATATACTTCTACTTTCCACGTTAGTAAACGCGACATTGATGAATAAGCGTTTCTCGATAGGTTTTCTCCAATTTGAAACTTGAGTTAATCCATAGTTACTCATCACAACTGTATAATGTGTGTTATATCAATTATGTTCTTATTTATGTAATTATCTGTATTCTGGAAATGGAAAAATAATTAATATTACATGAAACTACTGTTAATCCATTGAACTCTAAGAAACATGTAGTGACAATGAGACGAAAACGTCGTATTGTTCAGCTCAATCAGTCAGTGTAAAATAATTTTAGTGTCGCATTATCTTATTTTTGAATGTAATCGAGTTTTATCGAGCAAGTTTATGAATAAGCCCTAAAGTCCTGAATTTATTTATTTGATGAAAATTAGTTGCAAAAGTTCCTCTTTGTATAAAACAGCTTTCTACGAGTTTCAGAATTCATGTCAATGTGCAAATATCATATATCAACGGAAGTGGCGAAATCCGGTATAAAAACCACAATTAATAGCGAAAAAAGTCCTGTAAATAATCGACCTGATAAGTACATATATATATATATATATATATACTTATCAAGTCTCTCTTATAGTCTGTTACATGGATGTAAGTTAATGCCAAACGCCATTATTGAAAAATGAAAGTGATTTGCTTTTAAAGAAAAGTCTCCGACAGTCATATTCATACAATGTCCTAACGAAATTGGTTACAAGCTCTCCGTTAATATGCAATGTTTAGTTCAAAATAGTTTCCTAATATTAGATAAAATATAGATAAATATTGAAGTGGATTCTTGAGTTTATTTTTCTTGTGATTATTATTGATGCTGATTTCTTCAGCCGGCTAAAAATTCTTTCGTTTATGATCAATACATCATAGTCTTCTAGTGACCATGTTAACTCATGAATGATGGAGTTCACGAAATGGTCATCGAATCTCTGCTAAAAAAAGAGAAATAGTCAGGTATGTTATAATTATTATGAATGTAAACTTGCAACATTTATTTTCCATACTACTGTCAGTGGCTTCAAGCGACGTATCTTTTTCATAAATTGCGATTATTCAGTAGCTTTTCTAAGCCTGTGATTACCGTATATTAGATGATTCAGACACTGACTCTAGTTAGTGATTCGTGACAATGAAAAAAACATCAGAGAGATTCGTGTAGCTCTTAGTGAATGCACTATTCACTGAAAGAAGCTACCTTTATCCATACATAAACATCACGTTCGTAAGACCATAGGTAAAACATTCGAAAATTAGTTGAGCAAATCCACTAGTCAGTTTTTATTTTCTGTTTTGTCAACAATTTATTGAAGAGTATTTCATTAATGATAAAAAGTTGTTTTAGGAAATTAAGTATAGGGCTGAAACATGTTGGAAAAATACCATAGTATTTAGCTTGACTACATTATTGCTTTTTCGGATGGGTATATTTATTAGGTCACTGTCTTGATGGAAAATCAGATTATTTTGACAAAATTTCGAACTTGATTGATCTTTTTTAATACATCAGGATACCTTTCTGTCAACGTTTTCCCTGATTTATGACTTTTTATTTGGACTGTTTTATTCTACTTATATAGATTTGTGTTAAAGTACTATGTATCATATATAGACCTATATATACAAGGAGATGAAATCAACAATATGGAAACCAATAATGTAGTTGCAATGTTAATGAAAAAAGCTAAGCACTGAGAACAGGGTTCAGAAAGTCAAAATGTACAGATATGTTTAGATGAATATTGGACCTCAAGATTGAAGTGGGGATAAAGGATGAATGAGTCTTCGCTCTTATGAATGATTACAAGACATTTCTAACAAGTCTCAGACAGCCGGTTGAGTTAATCATACCCTACCCAACCAGGTAGTGTGCATCTACTATCATGGACTGATGCCATATTCTGATCTCATCTAACCTTCCTCCAACCCAGTCTTATCCCAGCAAACACTGCTTGTCGAGGTAGGCAGTAATTAGGCGTGCGTAACACATCCCAACAACTTCCGTCGATGGAGACTAACAATCTCATTAAATGATTCGCCACTTTTGCGTAAAATCTTATGTATAACGTCAATATTTTTCACTCGGTTATGCAAAAAAAACGCAACCAACGCTTCGAAGATATCTATAATCAGAAACCTGAGGTCTATCAATATTCTCTACCTTAAAAAACCATGTTTTAAAACCATAGAATGAGATAGAGCAAACAGTTGAACAATATACACCTACGCCGCAAGCTATGTAAGCTGACCCACGATGAATAATTTTATTCAGTGAAGTCGTTTGTGAGAAACTGGAGAATATAATGATGTATATTAATTATCCAGCACAGTTTTACGTTATTGCTTTTACTTTCTTTTATGATTGAAACATAAAGGTTTATGTAGGTTTCGCAAAAAGGTCATGCTACTTCAAGTTTATATAAGGTCAGAAAAGGTCAGACGTTGAGAATATAATGAGTTACAGTTATAGAAAACGTCACTACCTCATTACATTGCATGGTGTCAATTACTTGTTATTCAACAATTTATGAGTAATATTGTATAGAGATTTCGATTATAACTGCTAAGTATGTAATATCCAAGTCAGGAATAACAATAAGCATTTTAAAAATTCTACTCCTCAGGTAACTCTGCCTGTAGCTCTTCTAGAGTTACTGCCGGTCCCAAGCCCGGATAAAGGAGGAGGGTTGAGCATAGGGTTAGCGACCCCATCCCGTGGAAAACTAACTCACTAAAAAACGTTAACCAGAAAAAATAATTCAAACCATTTAAACTCTGTCCTCCGAGTTCAAGGAAGCATTATGACGTCTCATGATGAAAGCCGAGATTCTTCGGAAGTCACGAGGCCGATGCCCCTTCTAAAAACCAGAGCAACAATTTTTATAGGTACATGGAATTTCTAGACAATGTAAGAGACCGGGAAGACCAGTCAAATAGCAATGGAAATGAAGAGATACAAATTGGCAGTAATCGGAATCGGCGAAACTCATTGGACACAAGCTGAACAACAAAGGCTGAATACGGGAGAGATACTTCTGTACTCCGGCCATGAAGAAGAAAATGCCCCACATACACAAGGAGTTGCATTGATGCTATCCAAAGAAACACGTGATGCATTTATAGGATAGGAATCTCATGGATCCAGGTTCATCAAAGCATCATTCAAAACAAAGAAGGAGGGGATCACAATGAACGTTATCCAATGTTATGCACCCACCAATGATAGCAACGACGAAGATAAAGATCAGTTCTACTCGAGGCTTCAATCAATCATAGCTGAGTGCTCAAGAAAGGACCTCACCATCCTGATGGAAGATCTAAATGCGAAAGTCGGAGTGGACAACACAGGATATGAAGATATAATGGGACGACATGGACTGCGAAAAAGAAATGAAAATGGAGAGAGATTTGTAAATCCATATGCATTCAACAAATTGGTTATAGGCGGCACAATATTTCCACACAAACGCATACACAAAGCTACATGGATCTCGCCAGACCACACCACACCAAACCAGATAGATCATATTTGTATCAACGAAAAATTCCTAAGGACAATGGAAGATGTGAGAATCAGGTGAGGAGCTGACATAGCTTCAGATCACCACCTAGTTGTGACCAAGATGAAACTGAAGCCAAAGAAACACTGGACAACTGATGGAACAGCATTACAAAGGTTCAATACAGCCTTCCTTCGAGATACTAACAAACTCAACGAATTCAAGATAACTCTCAAAAACAGGTTTCAAGCTTTACAGGATCTACTGAAAGAACAAGAAACTACGATGGAGGACAACTGGAAAGGGATCAAAGAAGCACTAACTTGGACGTGTTAGGAGGTTCTGGGTTGCAAGAAGCATCATCATAAGGAATGGATCTCTGACAGTATACCAGCTGATGCACTGAAGTCAGATATCGAAGTAACAGCAAACATGCTTCGCCCTTTATTCAAGATTTATGAGGAGGAACAAGTACCAACGGACTGGAAAGAAGGATACTTCATCAAGATGCGTAAGAAAGGAGATCTGAGCAAATGTGAGAATTACAGAGGCACCACACTATTGTCAGTACCAGGAAGTTTCCAACGGTGTTGCTGGACCGGGTGAAAGACGCAGTAGACGCCCGACTTCGAGATCAACAGGCTAGATTCCGTAATGATCGGTCGTGCACAGACCAGATTGCGACACTACGGATAATCGTGGAATAATCAGTTGAGTGGAACTCATCACTATACGCCAACTTCATGACTATGAGAAGGTGTTTGACAGTATGGACGGGGGAACATTATGGAAACTTCTTCGAAACTATGGAGTTCCTCAGAAGATTAACAACATTATCCAGAACTCATACGACGGACTACAGTGCAAATTAGTGCATGGAGGACAGCTGACAGATGCATTTCCAGTAAGGATTGGAGTCAGACAAGGCTGTCTACTCTCCCCTTTCTCTTCCTTCTGGTGATTGACTGGATTATGAAAACGACATCTGACAGGAAGCACGGAATACAATGGACACCTCAGAATTAATTAGATGATTTGGATTTCGCAGATGACTCCTTCCTCCTATCTCATACACGCGAGCAAATACAAACAAAGACAACAAATGTAGTAGCAATCTCTGCATCGATAGGCCTCAACATACACAAAGAAAAAAGCAAGATTCTCAAATACAACACGGAGAACACCAACACAATCACACTTGATGGAGAAGCTCAAGAAGAATCGGAATCTTTCATATACCCAAGGAGCAGAATCATTGATGAGCAAGGAGGATCAGATGCAGACGTAAAGGCGAGGATTGGCAAAGCAATAACAGCATTCCTGCATTTAAAGAACATATGGGACTCAAAGCAACTGTCAACCAATATCAAAGTGAGAATCTTCAATGCGAACGTCAAGACAGTCCTACTGTACGGAGCTGAGACGCGGAGAACTACTACAACTATCGTCAAGGAGATACAAGTATTTATACACAGTTGTTAACGCAAAATACTCAACATTCACTGGCCTGATACTATCAGCAACAGCGTTTTATGGGAGAGGAAAACCCAGCTTCCGGCTGAAGAGGAAATTAGGAAAAGACGTTGGAAGTGGATCGGACATACATTAGGAAGTCACCGAACTGCATCACGAGGCAAGCCCTAACTTGGAATGGTGAAGGGAAGTTGAAAAGAGGAAGGCCAAAGAACACATTATGCTGGGAGATTGAAAAAGATATGAAAAGGATGAATGTTAACTGGAAAGGATTGCCCAGGACAGGGTTGAATGGAGAATGCTGGTGGGTGGCCTATACTCCTCAACGAGGAGTAACAGACGTAAGTAAGTAAGTACTGCTCAGGTAATATTAATTATTTTTCCATTTCCAGAATACAGATAATTACATAAATAAGAACATAATTGATATAACACACATTATACAGTTGTGATGAGTAACTATGGATTAACTCAAGTTTCAAATTGGAGAAAACCTATCGAGAAACGCTTATTCATCAATGTCGCGTTTACTAACGTGGAAAGTAGAAGTATATGGACGGTTGTTTTACAAATACACAATATTTAATCAGTTAGCGAAGAAAAAATCGGAAACATAAATCTATATTGCGATAGATTTGTAGAATTCAGTTTCGAACTAACCAGCATGCGAAATTCGTTTACCAATCATGGTTGTGTACAACTGATGTTCGAACATTTTCATTAGGATGACTTAGATGAACGTGTATGTCCTATTTTATAATTATAGATCAGAAGGTTATGTCTCGCACACTGATTGTGCGAATGTGTTATCTATCACGTGAATTGATGTTCGTAATCTACTCGGATGACAGTTTCTCACGAAGTTCGAATTGTTGACTGGAACTACTCAATGATCGGACATCGGGGGATAATATCAACTGGTCATTAAAGAGAGTCAATGTGTCTAATAAACACTTTAATGCTATTTTTAATCCAGTATCACCATAAATACTATATTCTAACTATATTATTCTTTGGTTGGACGGTCACTACACACAAAAGAGATTTTTATCGTTAAATAATAAATGACTTCATGTTTTGTTATGACAATAATTTCTACTTTTAGATCAGTGCAGATATTCTACTCCCAAACTTCTCAGTTTTGATAAAATTAGTTCTGTTTATTATTTTAAATGTCATGAGTCATGACTTTCCATGAAATTATCAGATGTAGCATTTTATTCCTCTTGTTTGTGACTGTGTAGCTTCTATGTAAAATGGCTGTAATTTCCTTATTTCAAATGTTGACATGGTTTTGTGCGTATTCCGTACTTAACTATCAATATTGTTAACTATTACTATGTTTCTTCGTTCGTAGTTGATGTTGAATAATGAGATCGGTAAAAGTAAACATCACAGAAAATATTTTAAAAGTCAAAAAGTCATTGTATGTATGTTTATTGAGATAACACAACTGCGTCTTATACATGAACTACTTGTTTTATCACTTTCTCAGTACAACACATTTAGTCATGCAATTTATGTTCATCATAGGTATCCACGTGCTCGCTTACTTTGCATACTTCACGTATACAATCTCTAACTCCATCTTGGCAATTTCTTTTACACGCATTGTTTCTACAGTCATTCTTACACTTTATTCCTGTTTCCCAACATTGTGCGCTGCACTTGACTCGGCCAGGTTTGGCTTCGCTGTAAAATCCACAGTATATCACCAACAGAAAGAAAATGAAGTAGAGCTGTAACAATAAAGTGCATAACCGGTGTTAGAACTTTCGTTTGTGGACAAAAATACAGTAAGTGAATTTCCTGGCAAATATATTACAAAATTCACCCTACAAAATGTTATACATACCTTCATAATGAACAGTTATTCTCCTGCAGACAAATGTTTACAAACACGTATCCTTTTATACTAAATTTAAGAGATTCATTTATTCATTGTCATTATACTAGTTATAGTATCAGAGGGAAAATTAAATGTTTATTAGATCGTTTTCATCCGGTAATAATTATATTTGTAATTAAGGTCTGACATATTAAAGTATAATTTTTCAGGAATTTATTCTATAATTATAATAATGTTGATTTATAGAAATTTCGACCTAAACCATTGTTAGTAATATGACTATTAACTTTGATTGAAAATTCGGACAAATTTATTATCGCTGACGTAAATAAGAAATAACTGGATCACGTCCCAACTACTTTTTCAACTATGGCGATCGGAGTTAAGAATGCGTGACTTTATCAAAGGGTTCTAAAAGAGTGAGTTTAATAGAAGAATACTACAAACTTAGGAATAGTAATGACAAGAAGTATAATCTTCAGTCAGACTGAAAACCACTTAGGATATAAAAGGAGAGTAAATTGTGTATAACAAAAGCCGTTTCTTACTTTAAAACGAATGTATTTTTTGTAAGCGAAAATGGATAGTGGCTAGCAGTGAAATCCAGGACGCGCGTTTCCTCCAATTTGGGACTCGTCAGCTGGATGTACCTGCATCTCAGAGTTGATGTTCACTCTGGGACTCGAACCCAGTACCTTTCTCTTCAAACGCCATCACGTTATCCACTCAGCTACTGAGTCCTGATAGCCACTTGCTTGTGCAATGGGGTGAAGTTTAAATTCACTCTTAATAAGAGACTGACCAGTTGCAGTCCTAAACATCAATGGAAAGATTCAAACAAGTATTACTAAGTGAATTTATCGTATTTTTTGTTTCAGAATGTTCTTAAACTTACCCAGCATTCATATTTGTCTAGTGTATGTTGCTAATTGGGAAAGACCAATATCCCGAAACATAATTCACTGAAGTTTTATATTTTGTAGTTCATACATCATTTCGTAATGTACAAGATTTTATAAGTAAACTTTATAGCCCGAAGAAGACATACCCACTTATTCTACAGCCTAGTATTTATTTATTATTGTAAATGTAACTTACTTTTACCACCCAAGTACGAAACAAATACCCTTATTCTTTCTGCGTAAATATTCTAGTTATTGGAATGTCGCAATTTTTAAAGGAAGTTTTCGTTGCTTCTGGAAATGAGTTTAAATTCGCAGTAGTGAGACATATTTATGCATGTATAAAGGCAGATGTTTTACAAATGATAAATTACTTATTTTTATTTAATTGACCAATAAGTATCGAGTGGAAAAATTGATGACAACCGACCAACATTGCGACTAATCTTAATGATATCTTATTTTTACACTTTAATATTTATTTCATCAAAGTTATTAACTGTTTGCAATAAAGCACCTTCACATTTAAATTCCATACTGTCGATTCACACATGTTAAAATATTGAGTTTCAGATGGTTAAATAAATAAAATGTTGATGGTTATATAACAGTCAGTCCATATCATAATAATATGTTCACTTTACAGTCGATCACTTAAAAAGTTTTTAGATAAGGATGGGCTGTGGAACCCAATCAATCCTCACGTTTATAATTTAATAAGTATGGATATACATAGACCTTTTGGTTTTTGATACTACTAAATTTTCAAGATACTGCCTGGTCTTCTAGTAATAGTGTGTAAAGCAATTCTTTTCCTTTACCCAATCGTCAAGATGCAAGTAATTAGACAATCAAAACATAAAGCATTAAAATAGGTTTTCGTTTCGGTATCAGTAGAGAATGTAAATATGAATTAGGAATTCCAAGTACAGGCTTATTTGGCTATAAATACTGTCATTGATTTTACCAAAGTTTTAATGAACTGCATCATCACTGAACCATACAGGTTTTAGAAAATAATCCCATAAAGACGCCCACCTGAGTTATCATCTTTTTCCGTATCGCTGAGTTGTATAATAAAAGAGATTCATCAACTACAATGCCATACACCACTTGCAATTTAGGAACTTAATGATTATTCTGCCTCTAATCATATATATATATATATTCGAGTGCTTAACTTTCTGGGCTTTCAATCTCAAGGTTATGCTGAGTCCCTAGAATTACCAGATTGCTCGAATAACTAAATAATATCGAAAATAAATATTTATGAATTTTTGAAGTGCTTTTTTTAAGTTTATGGTCACTCTACATTCCGCGCCTATTGCGAGAAGTCATTTATCCAAAGGTTATCACAGAACATTATCATTCCTATCCATTTGACACGGTAGTAAGAACAAGAGTAAGTTCAACTACCATAATATGATCATTAATGAGACGCTTTGGATTTTTTTCACATGAATAATGAAGAGATATTATTCTCAGAAATTCCTCATTTCAGCATTTGAAAACTTGCAAAATATAGAAGTTCAATTAAGGAACTGGAAGTAGAGAAATTTTAAGATTCAGCCCACACTTTTCCGATAAACAAATTTTTCTGATACAGAAGACAACTATTATGTATAGTTGCAGCGTTCATAAAGATGGACTCGGTTTTCAATGTGAAGCAATTATGAGTTAATAGTACTTACTTACTTACGCCTGTTACTCTCAATGGAGCATAGGCCGCCGACCAGCTTTCTCCAACCCACTCTGTCCTGGGCCTTCTTTTCTAGTTCTATCCAACTTTTGTTCATTTTTCGCATATCTGTCTCCATTTCTTGGCTTAATGTGTTCTTTGGTCTTCCTCTTCTCCTTTTGCCTTCAGGATTCCATGTGAGGGCTTGTCTTGTGACGCACTTGGGCGATTTCCTCAAAGAGTGCCCAATCCACTTCCAGCGCTTCTTCCTGATTACTTCCTCCGCTGGAATCTGGTTTGTTGTCTCCCACAGTAACTTGTTGCTGATAGTGTCTGGCTATCGGATCCGAAGTATTTTGCGTAGATAACTGTTAATAAACACTTGTATCTTCTGGATGATGACTTTCGTAGTTCTCCAGGTTTCCGCCCCATACAGTAGAACTGTCTTGACATTTGTATGGAAAATTCTGATCTTGGTGTTGGTTGACAATTGTTTTGAGTTCCAGATGTTCTTCAGTTGTAAATATGCTGCTCTTGCTTTGCCGATCCTCGCTCTCACATCTGCATCAGATCCACCGTGTTCATCAATGATGCTGCCCATATATGTAAAGGTTTTCACATCCTCAAAAGCTTCTCCGTCAAGTGTAATTCGATTGGTGCATGTTGTATTGTATCAGAGAGTTTTGCTTTTCCCTTTGTTCATATTGAGACCTACTGCTGCTGAGGCTGTTGCTACACTGGTCGTTTTCTCCTGAATTTGTTGTTGCGTGTGTGATAGAAGAGCCAGATCATCTGCGAAGTCTAAATCATCCAGCTGCATCCTGCATGTATCCCGTGCTTTCCTCCAGATGTTAACGTCTTCTTGATCCAGCCGATCACCAGGAGGAAGAGAAAGGGTGAGAGTAAGCAACCTTGCCTGACACCGGTCTTTACCTCGAATGAGTCGGTGAGTTGTCCTCTGTGAACGATTTGGCAGTTTAGTCCATCATAGGAGTTTCGTATGATATCGACTATCTTCTCAGACACGCCGTAGTGTCGAAGAAGCCTCCATAGTGTTGTACTATCCACGCTATCAAACGCTTTCCCGTAGTCAATGAAGTTGATGTAGAGTGATGAATTCCATTCAATCGATTGTTCCACAATGATCCGCAGAGTTGCGATTCGGTCTGTACACGATCGATCCTTACGAAATCCAGCCTGTTGATCTCGAAGTTGAGCGTCTACGGAGTCCTTCATTCTGTTTAGCAATGCTCTGTTGAAGACTTTTCCTGGTATTGAGAGAAGAGTGATGCCCCTGTAGTTATCACACTTGCTGAGATCACCTTTCTTTGGTATCTTGATCAGAGGTTTGTGGGTGCTGCTTTGATGCTGGGTGGGCTCAGTGTAGCTGGTCGATTCAAGAGTTCTTTGAAGTGTTCTACCCACCTGTTTCGTTGTTCTTCAATGTTAGTGATTGCCTTGCCTTCCTTGCTTTTCACTGGTCGTTCTGGTTTACGGTAATTTCCAGCGAGTTTCTTTGTTGTGTCATACAATTTTCTCATGTTTCCTTCTCTTGTAGCCTTTTCCGCCGACATTGCTAGACCTTCCACATATTTAGGTTTGTCGGTTCTGATGCTCCTCTTCACTTGCTTGTTTACTTATGTGTATTCGGCTTGTGCCTTGACGTTTTCTGCTCTTGTTCGGCTGGTATTGATTGCTGCCTTCTTGTACCTCCTTTCTTCAATCTTATCAAGTGCACCAACAGTGATCCATTCCTTGTGATGGTGCTACTTGTGGCCCAGAACCTCCTGACATCTTGAAATGATTGCCTCTTTTATTCGTTTTTAGTTGCTCTCCATAGTACTTCCCTCTCCGTTGAGTAAGTCATGAAAGGCTTGGAATTTATTGTTGAGGGCTATCTTGAATTTGTTGAGTTTGTCAGTATCTCACATCCTCCATCGTCCACCTGAACGTTTTGTTGATGTAGATATGGTCAATTTGGTTCTGTGTAGTGTGGTCCGGTGAAGTCCATGTGGTTTTGTCAATGCGTTTATGAGGGAATATAGTGCTGCCTATGACCAGTTTATTGAAGGCACATAGGTTTGCAAATCTCTCACCTATTTCGTTCCTTTCTCCCTGTCCATGTCGTCCCATGACGTCTTCGTATGCAGTGTTGTCCATTTCAACCTTGACATTTAGATCTCCCATCAGAATGGTCAGGTCCTTTGTTGGGCACTTCTCGACGATTGACTTCAGCCTATCGCAGAATTGGTCTTTAACGTCTTCATTGTAGTCGTTAGTAGGCACGTAGCATTGGATGACGTTCACTTTAATGTCCTCTCTCTTTGTTTTGAAGGAGGCTTTGATGATCCTTGGTTCATGAGATTCCCATCCTATAAGTGCATTATATGTTTGTTTGGATAGCATCAATGCAACTCCTTGTGTATGTGGAGCATTTTCTTCTTCATGGCCGGAGTATAACAGAAGCTCCCTTGAAGATAGTTGTTGTTGTCCAACCTGCGTCGAATGTGTTTCACTGATTCCAAGCACCTCCAGGTTGTATCTCCTCATTTACGCAGCAATTCGGAAGACTCTTCCGGTCTCCCACATTGCCCAGACGTTCCATGTACCTATAAAAATTGTTGCTCTGGTTTTTAGAAGGGGCATCGGCCTCGTGACTTCCGAAGGAACTCGGCTTTCATCATGAGACGTCATAATGCTTCCTTGAACTCGGAGGACAGAGTTTAAATGGTTTGAATTATATTTTGTGGTTAGAGTTTTTTTAGTGAGTTAGTTTTCTACGGGATGGGGTCGCTGACCGCATGCTCAACCCTCCTCCTTTATCCGGGCTTGGGACCGGCAGTAGCCCACGGAGGGGCTGCAGGCGGAGTTGTGAGTTAATAGTAGTTATCTAGAATTAATTATTGACAAGAAAGAATGTCATAATTAAGCAGTTGATAAATTCATCTGATTGCTGAATATTATTATTTTGATATGGAAATCGTCTCACGCATTATTCTCCAAATCAACTATACATTACACATATGAAACCTTTCTATAGGTTCAGTTTAATTATATAGCAATTAGCACTTAGTATAGAAAATATTTGAATATTATGAGCCTCAATCACTTAAATTTTTTTCGAAGCTACTAGTTGTTTTAAATGGATTTCGTCAGTTGTTACGACAGCTGATGTTTGACTAATTAAGATTATAAGGTGTGTTAAGTTTATCGGAGCGTCCGAATCACCCAGTTAGGATACGCGCAAAATCGAAGTCCACAAAGCAGCGATTAGTCTAAAATAGCTGTTCTTTATTGAATGATATACAAAAATCAGTCACAAGCATCAAATTGTGAGGCATCTGTGGCGTTTATCGCGTCTTTTTGCCCGAAATAAAAAGGCTCCGATAGTGAGAAATGACAGCAGTTGTCTGTGTCTAAACTCGATAACCTTTTATCAATAGTCAAAAATTGAAATAAGAGCAAGCAATATGAAAACTGTTGAGTTTAAATAAGCGTTAACCGATTGCGAAAAATTGTGAACAACTGCTACAGTGATTGAGATAAAATAATTATAATTTTAAATACAACAAATATTATAAGTATATGTAAATATTTCTGAATATTACACGACAAACTTGCATTAGAACATATGCGTAGAAATTGCTAGGAATACAACTATTTACTGAATATTGATAAGTAGTATAAAGCAATACACAAAAGAGTCGAAGGGAAGTGAATAAGGAGAGAGAGCGTAAAGCGGACTTAACAAGGTGTTTGTGAAGGTTCTAAGTGCAGACATCTCTGTGTCAGTGGGAATTTACAATAGAGAGCAGGCTAGAAAATTTCAACACTATAATTTGTAGGAGAATCACTAGTATTTCTTGTTTAACTTAAGATGTTTTTCCAAATAGTTTTCACAGCTTACCCAATAAGCAATCTATTTTTTCTGATTGATTAAGTAGCGATGGTCAGCTACTTTTTAAAGTGTAATGAATTGTTAAAAACCGAAATGAACTTAACTATTGAAGTTAAAAAAAATAGTGGCATTATTAGCTTTCTATGTTTATTTGATGATGATTTGATTATGTTCGCTACATTCTCGATGAACATGATATTCCATATAACGTTCGAACGCACGTCAGTTCGTGATGCATACAGGAAGATTGTCATTTATTCTTACCAGTTCTCTAAATGGTCGATCAATGTCACCATTATTTTTCGTTATCAAACTACAATATAACTCCTTCTTATCAATCAGTTTCATACCCGATTGATTACGGCTCCAATTTACACTCACCGTATGTCACAGCAGTGGTTAAGACGAAGAGCCACAAGGGGGGTATACAACAGACTTGATATTCACAAAGCTTTATAACTCTTCTAGTGATGGTAACTTACTTTTGAATCAACCGATAGGCTTTTGCACTTTTTCGGTCACATATTATTGTATTTTAGCCAAATACTACATAATTCTACAGGTAAAGTCTTTCAAATTCAGAAGCTTCACTCTCAATGAAACTTGAGCAACTTTTAAGATTATAGTGTCAAAATATAATTTTGTACATAATTTCTTTTTAACCAAAATTAAAATCAAATATTATCAAAATGGTAATTTAGCGATTTGTCCTTATAACTCCATGGCCACATTTCAATCAACTCGGTTGAAACATATTCATTTAGCGAATTAGAAAACTTAAACTCAAAGTATTGAAAAGCAAAAATTTGTAATTACTAGTTAAGAACAAATAATATATTTACTAGAAAAACAATGATTAAATTGGTCTAGGTCAATGAAGATAATTACCTTACTCCTGACCGGATATGCAAAATTAAAATACTTGCAAACAAAACCAAGTTTTGAGTTTATAGACTTGTTTAGTAATTATGACTCGACCATTATAACGAATATTGAAGATAGAGTTTTATAGCTAAGACCACAAGTGAGTCTTATCTAATAAACTCTTCTAAATAATCAAGTTGTTGAATGTAATTATGATGGACTTATGTTTTACTAGAGACTGTTAGAAAACCAACAATTTACTTCAAAATGTATATTACTAGGAGGTAATTCAACCATTGCTGTTAAAAACGTTTTAGCTTACCACTTTGAAGTCTCTTATTTTTATGTTGGTGATAAAATGTGTTAGAAGGAACAAAATCATTTCCAGGAAAAAAGACACGTAATAACTCAAATGGCGATTGAAGCAAACCTTAACACATCAAAATCGACATCGCTGTAAAATACCCTTTAATTTGTGAGTTATGATAATTTATTGTTCATCAGTCAATCATAAAATAATAATTTACTGAATAAAGTGTAGTAAGGATTAAGGCTACAACAGAAAAAGAGGTAGAGAATATCAGATCCATGCATGAACTGCAGGCTTTAGTTGGAGAAATTTCGACCATTCCGACATGTACAGGTTATGAACGTGCATTATTTTAAAACAAATCTAAAAGACTTTATAGATAGTTTTGAATTTAATTGTAGTTAAGTTACGGATCTAAAATTGTACAGGTATTCAACTATTGGGCATTTATTTTATTTACAGGCTGATATTTGTAAATGAACTTTAAAAAATTAAATTATGCGCCACCCATAAATTGGCTCCACAGATACAAGTGGCTGCATAAGTACACATGCTGTCAATAAGGGAATATTTCTCAAGGGTTGGCTGATTTATTTATTAGAAATACAAAACATTAAATCTTAGGGAGCTTTATTGCAATCTAAATTTAAAATAAGTATTCATATATCAAAGGTTATTTAACGCATTTGGAGACTACTCAAGACCTTTATCCAGTTTCAGGTCTACTCGATGAACCTGAGAGGAAGACAGACCGATTATGATGAACTTTCGTTGATATTTGTCCAGCTGTTTATTCGTAGTGTATTTAACCCATATTCTTTCGTTTTTAGAAGACAACTTATGAGCTATATTCTCATCGATAATTGATTGAATTCTACTTTAAACACTTGTGTAAGGCTCTGAAAATGCGTATTATCATCCCTGGCTCACAATGAAACATGATAAGCAGGAAATTCTTATATTTGTTGAATAAAGTGAATCATGGAGATGTAATATGACAAATCAACTGCTCATTGATTAAAAAGTAAGTAAATCTTTTTCTTACTATTTTCATTCAATGCGCCCTATATATCTCCGCTATTTTTAATGGTCGGTTATTTATACATGATTTCATAACGAGTTATCTTGTACATTCTTAAATGACTTATCCAACTTCATCGATCATAGATGTAATGGTCTTATTCATGTGTGAAAAGTTATAGATTTTGTGAGGCACCAAATATAATGTGTAGAAAGAAAACGATTCAACGAAATGAATTTCAACATGTTTTCAGATTATCCAGATTTAAAGTCTTACATTTACAAAGCCATAAAGTGGTTTGAGGTAACTAGATTTACTTGAAGAAATATTATTAAAATTATCTTGGTACTTCAGTATTCATTTCTATTTGTGACATGTCACTGTGATATTCTGCCAGTTATATTCATTAACAGAAATGTTACAACGAACAGAAGAGATTATCAGTCAATGAACTTCCCATGAGGGCCTATTCGGTCGACTCTTCTTGTCCAAGCTTATAAAATAGATTTGGGCTACTCTCCTTTCTTCTCAGATTAACGCAGTTGATGCTCTAGTTCATTTATCAACCGGATTCTGAAGGCTATCAAATCAACAGATAGATCACAGATCTCTGTAGCACGCTTAGAATTTTTCGACTTCAAAAATAATCACGGACGGTTCAGAACTCTCAAAGGAAGCTTATCACATAGAGAGCATGTTTATCAACCGTGGGAAACTGATGACCTCGGTTGATGTTAGTCCCATAAAAGTTGCGCTTCCTTCTGAAGCTCTAAAAAATCCTGGAGGTTTCTATGTTTTAAATCTGCTGACACCACAACTGGTACTCTAGAAAACTTCTTCGATAGCACCTGTTGACAGTCACAGTACTTGATGTTGTACAAGACCTAGCTATCGAACGGTTCGTGGGCATCCGTTTTTGCTTACGGTCCTTTGAAAAGAAAGTAATGACTGCCTTTCTGCAAACGATTATTGACGACCTAAAGAAGGACCTACGCCAAGTCATTAACTCTTACTGTAATAACGACTTGAAGAATACCTTGAAAGTCATGACTTTCAAGAAATCGACTCAGTCAAAGCTAACGACCGTATCCCGACAACTATTCTAAAACCGTACGAACTTCTGCGTATCTTTCGGGTCAGAAAACAGAGTGAAAACTTTTCAGGGATCCATTAAAAACGTTTTCAATGGTTTCAACTTCAGAAGTGCCTATTTTAGGAACTTTTGTATCACATAACCAAACATTGGGCCCAATATTCAGTGTCAGAACCTCACTTTTCAATGACTCCAACAACATTCCATAACTTCAGGCATTACAAAATGCAGATTCGAGTCTAATCATCGTACTTTTACTAACCTTATACTTGATCGAGCGCTTATTATGAATTTTGCTCATCTAATTCTGTATGCTTTAAATCACGGGTATATTATTAACGCTTTGAGTATATATTCTCTGAAATCTAAATTGGAGCAGTTCCAGATCAACTGAAATCGTCCACTGTCATGTAATTACGAAATTTCAACGAACTGGTAGGCTTTTGTTGTAGTTTCATGCCTAACTACCAGTTTCTCAAGAGATCTTTGACAGATCAACGTTGTTGGTATCCGCAGTACAACGGACGTAATCAATACAAGAATAGGTATTGTCGACAAGTTAACCCTACTTGCACATCATCACACTAAAGCATACGCAAGTATCACCGCTGACACATTAGGTCGACTGATTGTCAATGACCCCGCTAACTAAGCCCAATGAAAAGGTGAAAAGCTAACCATGTGATTTTCGTTCGAGTAAATAACGCTCAGTCATGCATAAATGTTGTAGATCAAACTGTTTCAATATGTTACATAACTTGTAGTATACAGTGGTTATTACGAAGTAACAAAGCTAGCATAATCTGAGTAAAGATGTGACATATTGAGCATGTAGCTTAGCGCGTACTTATAAACGTCCAGGACAAAGATTTCCGGCTAAAAATAAAAAAATATGTAACGAAATAATGAATATGTCTGTAGTGGCATTGAGCCCTAACTACACAATCCTCAAAGTTGAACAC
The DNA here is from genome assembly GCF_000237925.1 of Schistosoma mansoni. NCBI lineage: Eukaryota > Metazoa > Platyhelminthes > Trematoda > Strigeidida > Schistosomatidae > Schistosoma > Schistosoma mansoni. The sequence continues at coordinate 26,785,246 of NC_031502.1, read as the reverse complement.
GAGACAACTGGGAAAACAGACATTCAACATTCAAAGTGGCAAAAAATCAACAATGAGGAAGGCAGGAAGAATTAATTCAATGCATTGGATGGCATAGCTCAGCCCTTCAAGTGTGGTTGTTGTTATGTGTAGTTTTGTCACTCTTATTCATAAGAAATATGTTGTTCTATCTCCAGCCAAATGTGTCCTCCATCGTATGTTGGTGATTGTTACGATACGATTAGTCAGTGTAGACAATGACGTGACTTCCACGTAAGATCTCATACATTAGGCGGTTACATCATGACAAATCTACAATTTGAGGATTAGGTCATTTGAGCAGTACTAATAACGAAGTAGACCATAATTCTAGACGTCTTTCTATTATCATGATTATTGTCAAAGTTTGGATCATTACAGACAGCAACATTTCAGCATCTGAAGTACTGTTGTCGATAAATACTTCTAACGTACCATCCACTAACTCAGCTTCATTGGTGAAAGCTAGCTCTCAATCCCATCTTTTTATATGGTGTAACTTGCAAGGGGATTCTGTAGACCAAAATATGTTTTCCCTATGTCTGATACCTACTCTTTGTGAAGCATTCCTTTGAATTGTCGGTAAAACTTGCATTCCAATAAAGATATTTTTTGTGTAAATCCGAATGAATTCTGGATGTCTATATTTCTGGGTCATAATGGGAGAGGCTTTTATTGATAAATGCGTTCGTAATTTTACACATTTTTCTACATTCCTGCCGTCATTTAATGGTTGAGTGCTTCAAGTAAGAGTACATCTTTCTCTGACGATTCCATTTCAAGCTCTGAATTTCATATCATTTTCTCTTCTCACCAGATGCTTTGGGATTCACCGCATAACCTTTCACTAGAAGCAAGAATCTCTTAACCTTTCGAATGTCATGACACCAAGGAGTTTAACGGCTAATATGTAGTCAATATATCTAAACTTTATATAAGGCTGAAATTCGCACAGTATAGTGACTGTAAACAATGGAGTTACGCTAACTTACATGACACTATGTGCAGTCAAATTCACTGTTATTACTTAGGAAAGTGGCCAATCTCTAATTCATCTGCATCTTCATTTCTATCAGAAAGGTAACGTAAATTAAATTCCTAATTCAATAATTAAAAATGTGTAGAACTTAGGATTTTCAATACAAGATGTTCGCATATTGTGGAAATACATTTCACGAAATATTCCGAATATCCCTTGTAGATCTGAAGGTTTCCAGCAAATGTTTCTAGTAGGCGTTTGTTACTATCAGTTTGTGACAGTGTTATCTGAGCTTGCCTAATTGACTGCTTTTGGTGTATTTTCTCAGAATTTATTTAACAAATCTATTGCCAAAATTTTAGACATAAACCACAAAGTGAGTTGCAGTGGCACAGACTAATTTCCTGCTTGAGTTTGTAGATTGGATATATCGTGAAACATTTGGGTAATGCACAAAGTTCTGATATGAAGTTGCTCATTCAGAATTTGATGAAATCGAGCTTCAAGATATAGAGACTGATTAATCATCATTCTCTAACTCAACATTTTTCAGTGTATTGTTAAACCTTGTTTAAGCACACTTCACGAAGGTCATTGTTTAGCGATAATACATTTGACCACTTTTAGAACGTAGGAAGTACTGACGATGTTCATGCTCATATATTTAATGGGATGGTTTTTTAAACTACTAGGTATGAATTTCACTTTCACACTTAAACGTCATTTAGTTGCGTCTACCGCTAACACGGAAAGCGTTAAAGGTATTTTGAACATCGATTTTGATTGTCTAATATTTTTCTTCAAAATGACAGTGTGTTTTACGCATATGAACAGCATAGGAGGGTATCCTAAAGAAGGTTCTTACGAAATGATCAAATTGATCTTGGATCAAAATTGCACACATATCATGGGAAACCTAATTCTTACTGGTCTTTACCGGAAAGGTAATTCTTGATCATTTTTATTGAGCGTTATACCGCGCAACTTATACTGTTTCTTGATTTATTCTGTTAATGAAAGTGTATATTACTGTTATCGATAACCCTTTCGGTACATCCTAATTAATTGACCATTAGTTTTACATACTGTCATCAACTTTCGACTTCCCAACATTTAATTCGCTTGATAATATTTCCAACCACCCTTTGTGTACCACTGTTTCAGAGGTTTATATAATTACTAATGCGAATGAGTATATACTTATTAACTTTGGACAGTAAACGACATTTGAACAAGAAGCCCAGGCACAGTTGTTACTTCAGATGTATCAAGAATTTAAGAAAGTACCAGGTATTGAAAATACTGTGCAAGTTTTTGAATCGTTTATTTTGTGCTCAGAAAGTACTTTATGGTCTCGATAGATCGTGTTTTAGATTCGCTTTTGTTTGGCTATTACAAAATGCCAAAGATGGATTTGTGACATCTCAAAAGTCTCTAGAGTGTAAGAGAGAGCATACCTGAAATTCCGCTTTCATGTTTTGTTCAGATGACTTTAATACACCACATGCAATCCGAAATCTCCTATACTTTGCTTCAAAAAGTAGAATTTGCTTTCTCAGATTTTGTGAAACTCGTATGTAACACTAGTAAACTAAAGATCTGTTTCTTTTTATTCTTATCCTTATCTGCAATACTACCTATAGATTGATTTAAACTTTCGTTATGATCTGTCAAACAGGTTTTACTTCTACAGAAGGCCAATTCAATACTTGATATTGATTCATAAATTGTAAGGTTTATTTTTTTTCATTGTTTCATACTTAACTGTAAGGACTGTGCGCATAATTGTTGAGCGACTGGCTACCCAGTGAACAACTCTTGTCAGTATTGTAATTAATGCCATTCGTGTGTCAGCTATGGCATTCACATTAACTGATGGACTTTCAGTACGCGAGTTCATATTCAAAAAAGACCCAGTTCCTATATTTTACTGACGTTAACCGTACAGATACAAGCTATAAGGTGTTGATTGTCTTTGTAGATTACACAAAAGGCTAGAAAAAGTATATCTTACTCCCCTGGAAAAGTTTGAGTTAATGTAATGTTGAAGACAATTTTTATCCAATTAAAAAAGTGCATAAATATGGGTTATATCTGAATAAATGCGGAATTTGTCTGAATACAACTCGATAGGTTTTGTGGAAAATTGATCTTGTGTTTGGTCAGTTCTGAATAAACAATTCACCATTGTACATATGAATTGTATGCTTCCATAAATGTGATGTACGTTAGCTACTACAAATCAAGCTCTTGTAGTTGCCTCGGCTCTACTATAAAGTAATATTTAAATAGACCGCTCTAGAAGCTGTAAGTTTCCACGAACGCCTATAGCGTTATATAAGACTAGATTATACACATTTCAGTAAACATTTGGGATTATAAACTAGTATTTAATTCTTCGGATTAATCGAAGTGATTGTATTCATTTAATCTGAATTTCTAGACAAATGGACTAAGTGCGATGTCAACGCGCACGCATAAAAAGTGTGTGGTCTATTTTCTGAGATTACGGAACAACTAATATCACGTTCGACATAATATAGATGAGAATAAATAAGAATAATGAGATACTGTTGGCTTATTAACGGCCAGTGTCTCTTGTTTAAGGAATCTAGGTATACTTTAATGCAATTTTACTAAATTACCGATCTTAAGAGTTTCAGAAGACCCTCATAATTATTGGTGGAAACAATATTGAACTAAAGCTTGCTAGTAAGCGTATAATGGGAAGAACAGGTGTTTAACACCTGATCACCTAACTAACCTATCCTCTGAGCTGTTATATATCGCTATTTCCCTTATCAAAGCAGTCTACTCTTGAGTATATTCACGTTCATCCTTGTTTATCTGTCTTCATCATATTTTTAGTCGCCTCATTTTGTTACCTTGTCACTAATGTTAAGTAATTAACACACGTTCATAAATACTCCATTTGTGCGATCGTTTACACAACTATTGACCTGGCTTAATAGGGAATTATTCATTAACTCCCTTCGCTTCCTGTACATCTGGAGTAACCATTCGGGGTACGAGTTTTTAGGATAGTATTTTATACAGGCTTCTGATGTTGAGAAGTAAAATAAATAAGTAAATAAATAATATGTAAGAAATTTGGAATAAGGGTATTATATGGCTTACACCTTCGTTGAACATTTTCAAATACACGTAAGTTTTTCCAATAATTTTCAAACTATATAGCTGCTATTACCAGGATAGTATTTACCGATGATCATGGTTTTGTATTGTCATTTTCATCAACTATTTGACAGTCAGTTCAACCGTCGTAAGAAAATAATACAAAACACTCCTTGTAGTTCACTTGCAACAATCTTCAATGCAAATGGTATCTGCAATGATTTCACTGCCTCCTACGATTTTAGTTATAGTGATGTTCAAATTCTGTAAGGTCTCTTTTTGAAATCTTAGGCTGTTACTAATTTTTTCGACGTAGTTGAGTAGAGTATCATTTTCGTAGTGGAATTTTGGAAGTAGTTTGTAATTGTATTCGCTAACTGTGATCGTATCTGTGTAAAGTTTTTGTTCCAAATATGTTCTTGTCATGTCTATCCAGTTTTAGTGGACTGCTTTATAGTTAGTTTCCATTGGTAAAGTTAGAATACTCAAGATTTTGGAATGATTTAATCAGTAATTGCAAACCCGAATCTTCCGTTTGGTTCCGAAAGTTTTTGAAACTCTCTCATTGCTTATAAGTAAAATATCAACTTTTTAGAAGAAAGCTTACCTTGTTTCAGGAAGTTATAATCAAATGGTATTTGCCTTGCCGTTTAAATACTCTTCTGTCATCCTGTTTAGCAACACCGGGAACTTTCTGTTTAAGCCATCTTATTTACCACTCATCATCCTTAACACAGAACTATTAAACGTTGAATAATTTAAAACTAAAGTTGATGTTGCCTCAATCTCCTATGGATTATTCTGTTCGTACTCAACGTGTTGAGTGCTTTTAACCCAAGTGTAAAGGCTTAGAGATTTTTTGAAAAGACATCTTCCTTATGCGAACAATTTATATGATTCTTTGTTTTTATGTGACAGCTGAATATAATTTCACTATCATGAATATGATTCATATCGGTTACCCATACGTAAACGTTGCACCCTATGTTGTACCGAGTACCGTATGTTCAGAATACAGGTTTAGATTTCTGACTAAGTGTTATTCGAAATTTTCTTTGCTTAAGATTTTTAATGTGTGAACAAGCATCTGGGACAATGCAACAATTAAGTATATTCATTTGGAAAAAGCACTTCATGAAATTAGCTAGCCACTTAACCTCACTAAAGTCTCTTTAAGGCAATACATTCTCAAAACGTTTTCAAGAATGTTTTGTATCATAAAATATTCACCACAATTTGATGATAGAAATTTGTATACAAAGACTTCAAAAATGTTTTTGACCATTATTTCATTTCTCCATACTTTTCAAAAAAAATTTATAAATATCTATTTTTCCGCGACGTTATTGAAGGGATACGAGATTGCTCTAGTTCTCGTTCGGTTTCTTTAAAATGTGTATCGAAACAGGATGTAATATGAAGCAGTTTGTCCATTTTAACATATTTCCGTTTAAACTTTTACTATTTAATTCCAAAATGTAAAGACAAGAAATATCGTGTACATTCTTTAGTTTATTAATATCTAACAATAAAATAAAACAATTTTACCTGATCAGTTTATGTGCTAGCCTACATATTATTTATCAGATCACTTAGGAACCACATTTGTTAATTTTGCTTAGTGCTTCTTAGTAGCCATGTAATATTTATTTCAGGTTAAAGCAAACCCACTTTCATAAACTATCTATTGTTGAGTTCATACATTAAGGTCACTTATTTTCTAAAATATGAAGTGAGATTGGAATCAAACTTCATATTTGCTTTCAGCTCACCTGAAAGATGAAGGTAGCTGGCTTTGAAAAGCTGTTAAAACTTATGAAAATGGTCATAAAACAAACATTTGATCTTCAACAGAGTATTGTTAAACAGAATGAAGGACTCCGTAGACGCTCAACTTCGAGATCAACAGGCTGGATTTCGTAAGGATCGATCGTGTACAGACCGAATCGCAACTCTGCGGATCATTGTGGAACAATCGATTGAATGGAATTCATCACTCTACATCAACTTCATTGACTACGGGAAAGCGTTTGATAGCGTGGATAGTACAACACTATGGAGGCTTCTTCGACACTACGGCGTGTCTGAGAAGATAGTCGATATCATACGAAACTCCTATGATGGACTAAACTGCCAAATCGTTCACAGAGGACAACTCACCGACTCATTCGAGGTAAAGACCGGTGTCAGGCAAGGTTGCTTACTCTCACCCTTTCTCTTCCTCCTGGTGATCGGCTGGATCAAGAAGACGTTAACATCTGGAGGAAAGCACGGGATACATGCAGGATGCAGCTGGATGATTTAGACTTCGCAGATGATCTGGCTCTTCTATCACACACGCAACAACAAATTCAGGAGAAAACGACCAGTGTAGCAACAGCCTCAGCAGCAGTAGGTCTCAATATGAACAAAGGGAAAAGCAAAACTCTCTGATACAATACAACATGCACCAATCGAATTACACTTGACGGAGAAGCTTTTGAGGATGTGAAAACCTTTACATATATGGGCAGCATCATTGATGAACACGGTGGATCTGATGCAGATGTGAGAGCGAGGATCGGCAAAGCAAGAGCAGCATATTTACAACTGAAGAACATCTGGAACTCAAAACAATTGTCAACCAACACCAAGATCAGAATTTTCCATACAAATGTCAAGACAGTTCTACTGTATGGGGCGGAAACCTGGAGAACTACGAAAGTCATCATCCAGAAGATACAAGTGTTTATTAACAGTTATCTACGCAAAATACTTCGGATCCGATAGCCAGACACTATCAGCAACAAGTTACTGTGGGAGACAACAAACCAGATTCCAGCGGAGGAAGTAATCAGGAAGAAGCGCTGGAAGTGGATTGGGCACTCTTTGAGGAAATCGCCCAAGTGCGTCACAAGACAAGCCCTCACATGGAATCCTGAAGGCAAAAGGAGAAGAGGAAGACCAAAGAACACATTAAGCCAAGAAATGGAGACAGATATGCGAAAAATGAACAAAAGTTGGATAGAACTAGAAAAGAAGGCCCAGGACAGAGTGGGTTGGAGAAAGCTGGTCGGCGGCCTATGCTCCATTGAGAGTAACAGGCGTAAGTAAGTAAGTCAGTAAATCACTTACATATTGACTCAGAAAATGATGCGATAGTATATCTCCAATTATTAATTAATTTTAACAGTTCTCATTAAAATAAACTCCATTATATCAGATATACCATACATTCCTACTGGATCCCACCATATATGTTCATTTTAAATCTGGATAATAAATGTACCTTCACGGTGGGTAGCGTAATGAATATTTTAGACGAATATAAGGTGAATAGCACCCCAATTAGATCGTACTAAGTGGTTATCTGTGGTGAATGGAATATTTTCTCATTGATATGGTTTTTGTAAAGTGAGTACTCTAACTATTAGGTGAACGATGACCGGAATTCTTTTCCATAGGACAGATTAGGATCCAGAAACTTTCTTTTTTAGCATACATTGAATTACATACAGCTTTACTTATTCTACACGGATTGCTTCAGTTGATATAGAACAGCTGCGTCAATTTTTTACATATTCGTACATTCTATTTTCTTGTCTTCCGTCAACTCCGATTTTTTCTTCACCTGGTAACTTTATTACTATTTTTCGATTGCTCGATGGTAATATCTTTCAATCTTTATTACAAACTCTATTTCACACCACAGATTCACTTTATCCTGAATTTCTTCATTTTATCAATCATTTTTTGAAAGTAGTGTTTATTGTTAGAAACTGGTTACCAGGATAACATTGCAGTGAATATTCATTCCATACAAACGTTAAGTGATGAGCAATGATTTATTTGTGCTTTTTGGAACTCGATAAATTATCTTTAATATCTAATCGAGATGTTGGAGGCTGATGAAGTCATTAGATTTGAATTAAAGTAAAAGTCAGTAGGAGTTTGTGCTTCGACTAAATAAATGGTATATCACTTACTGGTTGCTGTATGAACAACATTTTAGATTGGTTAGAATTCTCTCATTCTCCTTTTCTTCAAATACTCAGAAAGGTGATCAAGGTTAACAGTCAGTTCAGGAGATTGATAGTAATTTGAAAAAATAGACTTCAACTGCCAAAATAAGAGTCCTAAAGTGCTAAGTTGTAAAAATTAGGTCTTTTCTGATTTCTTGGGTAGATTGTTGGTATCATCACACTTACAAGAAGTCATATAACAATTTAAACGAATATATTGCGGTTACGTGTAGTACTGCTGAAAAGGATTGAACAAAAATATCATTCCTGAAGCCAAAAGAAAGTTGCATAAAAATGTCTGTAAAAACAGTAGTTGGGTAGTTGTAAATTGATGAAAATCCAAAAAAGCACAAGACGTGTTAGTAATATAAACATCTCAGAGGACCAAAGCCAATTATTTTATATAAGGTAACGGTAATTTTATGAAAAATAGACAGTAAACTGAAATACTGCTTTAATTGTACAAAGATGACACGTCTTCTTCTTGTTTACGGAAACGCCTGATTGATAAGAACCTAGGTGCATTAAACTTTGTTTTGATTTCACTTTGTATATAAATAGATTCTCTTTTTTATTTCAGTCTGAATAATTTTTATGAAAATAAGCTTATTACACAATCAAGAAATCAGTATCACAGTAAGTGACACGTCCATTCATCACTTTTGTACCAGTCAGACACCAGAGTTATTTGGTGCAGTGGGTTTTCCTTCTAGAAACATCTTATCTGAAAATCTTTTTCAGATTTTATTCTTACTTCTATCACTGGTTTTCTCTGGTGATTATTAAACCAGAAAACAATGATTTAACTACTGAATTGAATAGATCCAATTAGGATTGTTATTTTCAATTTATTTGACACTTGAGACTCTTTAGATTTGTTTCTTTATGGGTCTTTGAGTATAAAAGTCAGCATTCGATTTCAGTCAGCCTTAACAACTTCAAAATCGATTACTTGTTTCTTTATTCATCTACATTGGTTAAATTGGATTTGAGATAAACAAGAGTATTTTTGCCGTTTGTGTACTCAATGTTCCCAACCTATTGGAGGAGTACGTTTTACCAAAACGAATAGGTGGACTTACGAGGAAAGATACAGGTTTGAACTCACTAAATTGACTCCGTTTGCTGCATATTCACTAATCATGTATAATTTGTCTTCATGCTAACCTCTGTAAAAGTATACGATATTCCAACCAAAGAAATAAGCTAGGCTTAATATGGAGAAAATAGTCTAAATGACTTACAATGAAATAAAAAACTGCTTGTGTATCCATATTACTAACAAGATCATGTGGTAATTGCAAGTTTAAGACACCTGACTCTTTTTATGTAACTGAAGCCTGGAATATGAAACTGAGTAGGTTTGTATTCGATCATCATTACATTTGTAGTACTTCTCGCTTGCATTGAAGCCGTAGTGTGTAGTGCTGACGTGAAATTTAAGGTGTCAGATAAGAACAGCAAGTCGATCAATGAGCTTACAAATAATCATGGAGTTAGGTGTTGGGACCATAGTCTGAACTATCATCTACCCTGATTAACAACGCTGTCTGTCTTAGGAGTAGGTTGATAAAAGGTTGACCGCAATCAAATAAAAACTTGGCATCAGTCCATTAAATCTCTGATTTTCTGTTTAAGCCATGTAGAAAGGTTCAGTTGTCCTGCTTGACATCTGTAAAATGAACATAATAAGTAGTTATAGACCTTCTATCCTATCGTTAAAAATCTGTTGCATCAGTGTAGTTCGATACATATTTTATCGTCTCATAAAACCTATATTTAGTACTTTTCATTGTTTTCATTTACTGGAATCTCTCACACATTTAAGCCTTACTCTTTATGTCGAAGTTCTCACTAACATTCATAAAAGCATTTCAACTCCTTAATATCTTTCTCTCGTAGTATAGATGGTTTGATTTTGTAGATCGATTTACAGTTGTGCTACTTCCTACATTGTTTATAACTAACTAGTCGACAGTATTTAAATATGTTTTCTGGGTTTTGGGTTCATATAAGATAACACAATTAATTTTCTTTCATTTTTACAGGTTATCACTAGCCTTTTAATAAAATTTAACTTCTTGAAAATAAGTTTTAAGCAGTTTGGAAATCTCCCAAGTTTCCTTCAATTGTAGATTGTTTTCGTTTCTATTTTCTTTTAATCAAAGAAACTATTTGCGAAAGCTCCAAACATAAATAGGTTATTTTTTACTGTCGGTTCTCTTTGCACTAACGAAAGGTTTTCAGAAAATTCATTCAATAAAAAGGGCTATACTTCCTGTTAATGTATTTTTACTAACATGGTGCTGAAATATTTAACAAAGGATACTTTATTATTTCTTAGATGAAGATAAATAACCTACCGAGGTTATAATGAAGAAAGCCGTTTCACATTATCAGAAGATTGATCTGAGTTTTCAAAAATTAAAAATCTTAACTTCAAGGTACATTCGGTCCTTATTTGTAGTTCAAAGGGATACTTTGTCCTGCATTTTAGGCGCAAGTTTCAAAATTGTCAATAATTAATACAGCAACTGCACAGTCATTATAAAATATTTATTTAGCCTGGTAGCCGATTTTTATTTTTATTTGACATAAGAAGTTATAGAGCAGAAAAGTTATCAGTCTTAAACTATATCATTCAAAGTCATGCATATGATTAGTTCTCATACTGCATAGTTCTAAAGAGGTTCATTCCAGGAATTTAAAAATAAAATAATATATACGTTGTAACACAACTCGGTTTCCAGTTTTTGTCATAAAGTCAGGGCTTTTTGTCACTGAATCAGCAAATAATCTGAGGTTTTCATTTGAGCTGTGCAGGCCAGTTGGCTACATTGATAAACATTATTTGTTAATGTGACAAGGACACGTCTTGTGAGTATTTTTTATCATGTAAGTTTGCTTTCTTATTCTACTCTGGAACTAAGTAAACAATATAAATGTTCTTCTTTATTTCAAGAAGAAGCTCTTTGAATAAACCCCAGCTCACTAACATGCTAGCTAATTGATTTTAAGTTGTGCAGTCATTCATATACTAACTCGCTATTTTAAACAATATACTACTTATTACATATTTATGAAATAACTACTTAAAAGAATGGAGTCTAATTAAATTTTAAATTAAGGTTCCTTTTTTGTTTTCAGATGTTCCTATCAGTAATAATTTTAATATAGTATTGACCTGTTTAATACTAGAAAATGGCAAAATATTTCAAAGTGAATTCATTTTTCATAGGAGTTTTGTGCTCAAATATTTTGGATTGTTCTTAAACTTACTGATCCTAATAAATCATAAGTTTTGTTTCACTTAAGTACAAAATCTGGACTTCGTTTTTATTGATTATTGTGACTAATTAAAGTATAAGGAGTTTGCTTTTAAGTACTTACTTACCTACCTACTATATAATGCTCTCACATGAATGAATGCAGGCACACAAAGAAACCGAGATGTGTGCGCATAAATCTACAAATAATTTTTCTGGAATAACATCAATCAATACTCAATATGATGAAAGCGATAAATAACATACTCAATTCAAATCTACACGTGATTCATGTGAATAAAAGCGGTGATAGTATGCCAGGTTTTATAACATCAATTGAAATTTTTATGAAATAGTAAAGTAAGTTTGATGTATTTTGACAAGTGATAGAACAATAGTTATTGATTTCGACACAAATTCACTTCATTTAAGCAACCATTTAAATGCAGGCATCATAGAACAGCCCATCAATTCTGCTCTAAATTCCTACAACTGTAGGTGTTCAAAACCTATATTGAGATAAAGCTGGTAAGGTTCCATTTCCATACTCGTCAAATACACCTTATAACCGTCAAATTAAGTTCGCATCTAATTGTCATTGTCACTGCATTCAATCCTGTTGGATGATATTACAAATCACAATTTTTGACTATGCAAAGTGGTTTGTGTTCTAGACTGGTAAACTGGTGTGAGATCTTATTGACAAAGAGTTGAATATTGAGCTACCTCATTTTCAAATTTTATTTATGACTTTTAAGTAAGATAGAATAATGGGTTAACTGAAGTTAGATAGTAATATCGATAGATGCCGGCCTATTGGTTTAGACGTTAAGTGTTAGTGCAAGAGACCGAAGATCGTGGGTTCAGGTCTAGTGTGTCTGGTGGTAGATTCTCACTGTCAAGGAGTCCCATTCTAGGATAAAACTGCTGTCCAATACTTCCAGGTTTTCAATGGTGGTGTAGCTTAGATCGAATAGTGATTTCAATTGCGGAAACAATATTATTTACTACCTCTCCAGGGTTTCAAATAATACTAGTTAATCTATTTGGTATGTGCTGTGTCAAGCTAAACAACCAAACATTTCCTCAAATACTCGTTTCATGGGCAGCAGCCCATCCATATGATGTGAATTTCTTTAAGTGTGATTTAATTTCTTTTGTACTCGTAAGATGTTTTTAATATAATGCAAAATAATTTTCCCGAATTTTCACCATGTGTTGTGATTTAAAATTGGTTTATGTGGTGACTCCTAATGTTAAAATTCGTATTTAACAAAAATAGTCAGTGAATCTTTTAATTACAACGCATTAACTGTATGCTGATACTATTTGTTTCCTGATTGATGGATACATTTTCAAAATGATATTACTGACATCCAGAAATGTAAATGGACTATGAGGTAACTTTCAATTCAAGACAAATTCTGCAAAACGCAGTCACTGATTTTAGGTGGAGTAGTTTTCACTTTATCAATTGTTTGTATCATAACTTAGAGAGGGCACGGATTTACAGAAATCCCACAAATTAGCGTCTTATTCAAACTTTTGTTTTTGTCTTACACAATTCTTTATTTAATTCAAGGCATAGCTGGTCTCAAGGGGATCCAAATAACAAGTGAAAAACCTAAATTACAGTAGAAACCAAATCTAACAAAATATATTTTGATTATTTTGAGTGTCAGTGAAATTTATTATCAAGCATCTTTACTTTAATGTCTCTCAATCATCCAAATATAGGGGAGCATTGAGAAAACTCACTTGATACGTATTTGTTTTTGTTCTAAATACTTATTCATATGTAGAATAATAAACCCCTTAAATAATGCAATGTGGATGCTTTTCTCTTGATCTAAAACAAAATAAATCATTTGTTATTTTCTGAGTCTTTTACGTTTTTGATTCCATAAAAACTAAGGCTTTTTACTGTGTCGAAGTTTTACTACTAATATTTTGTAATCAATGAGCGCCATCTAGTTGATTACTTTTAACTCATCATATTTAGTTAATCTGAAACCAAACTAGGTCTGGTAGATTTTCTTTGTTGTCAGAATGAAGATTTGTGGAAATTGTAGTAATTTAGTGGTTGAATCCATGAGTCCAGGTTTTCCAGGGTGGTCTAGATTTTCTTTAATCTGTTTATCGCAATGAAACTAATGAAGTTTACTATCTATCCCAGTACAATGCATGAAAGACGAATATGATGTTTATGTATTTACATTTTTATATTGTTTGATGAAATATTATATAGATATGAACTGGTGTTGTTAGGAAATCTAAAAGCAATAACTACTAAAATAATTTCCTCTTTTTGCTCTTTTACATCAGCTGATGGATCTGATCCGGATTTGAGTTTTTTGAAATCAATTCAAGAAATATCTGGTTACTTGATTATAATGCATTCAAATGTAAATAATATACCACTGTCTAATTTGCGAGTTATACGAGCAAATAATGGAGGCTATAAAATACACGATGAATTAGATTTTGCAGCCCTAATAATCCGAAAGAACTATAAAGATGGAGAAACTCTGAAGCACGTTGATTTACATAACTTAAAATGTAAGTAATTTTCTCGTTAGAATTTTGAAATGGGTTGTCGATTTTGAAAATTACTTGTGGTAAGTTATATATTCACTGGAATTTAATGGTTGGAAAGTAAACATAAATGGATTAATGCTTTTTATAAGTTTCAAAGCATTGTTTTAGGCCAAAACTCAGAGAATATTACTTAAGTGTAGTGTCTTTGGTATTCATAAGTCCCGAAAACCAGGGTAATTTTCATTAACTAATGTGCAGACATTTTCAACCTGAAATTTGTTTCAAATGATGGATTGTAGGCTATTGATAAACTACAAATTAGTCTCTGCTTAGCGACCTGGCTTGATTGTTGGAAAAATTATTCTACTGATATTTTTTTATTGAAATCATGAAACAATCAATGTTAGACCACTGATGAGAAGTTTAAAGCACTGGACATCATTTCGTCCCAGTATGGAACACATTGGCAGTGTGCATCCGTGACCAGACAAGCTGGACTCGAACGCAGAACCTTCGGTCGCTTAACCACTGAGCTGGCATCCGATAATGGTAATGCCTAATTTTAATCAATCCTCGATATTACGTGACCATCTTCCATTGTTTCAGTGGGTAACTGTGAGTAGAAAATCCTCAAACAATTGGCAACTTGGTTTAAAAATTTTCTAAATATACTCAAACAAATCCAGTTAGTAATGGTTATTTATGATTTTATTAAATAGGTTTTTTGTATTCTACTAGTCCAAAACGTTTTCTATATCCAAGATATTTTGAGGCTAATTTATGAAATCCTACTATAAAATGATATCAGTTTAAAAATTGCTGTAGGTTTAATACCATTACATATTTGTTTTAGTATATTCTGGAACTGTAAATATTAGAAAAGTTGTTGTTTGAATCCTCCCAAAATATAGGGAAAATTCGAGTTTTGACAAAATCTCGAAAATCCTTATTTATTTCATAAGTAAATGTAGTCGCGTGTTATCACGTTATATAAGTTTAAACAGCTGCATTGAATATATTTGTGTTTATTGTTAGATAACTGTTCAGTAATATATTCATCAATGACCCATACATCGTAACTTATTATTAAACCGAAGTTTCGAAAACTATATACACATCAGTTTAATTTAGATAATCTGATTAACAAATGGTTAAAAATGCTTATATTTTAAATGGAAAAACGTCCTATTTCTACTTAGAGAGATTCTGATATGGCGCATCATACTGACTTCCTTCCAGTCATTTATTCTGCTTCTTGAACTGTTTACCGGACATTAGTTTAAAATGAAACCTTTCTTGATGGTTAATTAGTTGTGTGAATAAATTTACCTCCAAAAAGTAACTTAAAGATAGTAGTACCATCTAAATAAGACACTCATTATGTTAAATGTGATTTT
Organism: Schistosoma mansoni; assembly: GCF_000237925.1. Classification (NCBI taxonomy): domain Eukaryota; kingdom Metazoa; phylum Platyhelminthes; class Trematoda; order Strigeidida; family Schistosomatidae; genus Schistosoma; species Schistosoma mansoni. The sequence continues at coordinate 26,769,912 of NC_031502.1, read as the reverse complement.
TCAAACTCCATAAACAAGTGAATATTACCAGTTATATCTAACACGGGCTTTTTTACCGAAATAAGAGCTAAATTATCGTGCATAAAGTTTTGGAATCAATTAACTTGGAGAACAATCGTCCGCCCATGGCAACTGAGTAAGTTCCTAACTAAACTCTAGTTACAATTTTATGACCATCATCATTTTCAAGAGACATGTAAGCAAACTGTGTAGACACTTGAATTCATAAGTTTATGGATATATATATATATATATATATATATATATATATATGCAGCACGATAAACATGAATGCCAACTGCGTATTTGATGTGAAATGAATATTTCTTTCCAGTGATCATAAAATGAATGATATTTACAAATAATAATTTGACATGTAGAAACGTGTTTTTCTAATGTTTTAAGTAGTCATACACACACTTTATAGGTTTAGTCTTATCTACAGGTATTTAAAAAAACAAACTGTGAGAAGGTCATTGACTCATCTGTACTGTTTCTCACATTTAAGTCAAGTGAAAAACATTTCAAGTGGATATATATATATAGCATGAAGATTATTATAAAGCTTAAATTTTACAATGGAATGTCTGATTAGAGCGAATCCTACAGCAAAATATATGAAGGATTTTGATGGAGTTTTGTTCTCTGAGCTGTATGGTTTGGTCATGGAGCTTTCATCGTCCTTCTGAACGACATCATCCGGCCCAGAGCACAAAACTCCATCAAAATCATCCACCTGAGCTACAAATCTTCTCCACCATATGAAGGATCATTTTTAAAACAGCGACAAAATCCTAAAATCGGATCTCATCTAGCTGTATAAATCCACATTAAGAAGTGAAAGTTCAACCTAGTATTTGAACAACTAAGTGCTCTTAAAGTCTTTAGACAGATATTTCTGTCTTTAGAAACATAAATGCCAATGGTTTTCGACCTGATATTTCATGTCGAACAAAGCATTTTGTCACTATTTTGGTTCTATTCAATTATTTGCATTGTTAATATGATATTGTATGGGCATCAACATGAACTTGATATCAACAGTTGAGCAGTGTATAAGGTATACTAGTATCCAAATATCTGAATGTGTCAAAGATTTTGATAGGAAGTAAAGTTTATGAAGTGTTATCATAATAACGAACCTAAAGATGACTCAATTTATATCAACCCCAGTAATGCTAGTCATTAGCTACTGTCTCCTTGACACGAAGATGACTGTACAAGTAGCTCATCATATATATATATATATATATGTGATTGTAAATCCTTATGAACCTCTAGGAATGGAAGCGTTACAGTACGTTTAAAAAAGTTAGTGTACGTAGAATCTTAAACTGTCATAGTTTTCATGAGAAATCATACTTTTCTACTGTTGATTCGTGTGGCTGAATCGATGGTCTTGTTTTCACACATATGTTCCTTGCATTACATATGCATCAAATTCCTTGTATTTTATTTTTAAAATTGACAACGTATAATAATCAGTTAACTCTACCAAGTCAACAAAGAACAGTTTAAACCTAAGTAAACAACTGATATCTGTTGAACAAGAAGTCTTTTAGTAGTATGTTCGAGTTTTAAAGCGGTTACTAACCTGCCGGGAGTGAAAATGCACCTATTTTGCATAAATAAACATGCTTTTGTTCTCCACTTCATAACTGATGTGTTACCACATTTCGAGTTATTTCTGGATGTGCATTAACTTCATGATACATACAATTTGTATTCTATTAAATATAAGTGCTAGCATGCTAAATTTACTACTTTTCAATAGTACATTTTTAAGTTTTAATAAATATTTCACAGCATGCATTCCTAATAAATCAGAACATTATTTCAATATACAAACTTTATAGATCAGTTATATATATATATATATATATATATATATATATATATATATACATAACGGGTTTTAGGACACTAAGTTATAGGAAACAGATAAACTAACAAACACGTCAATTTTACTCATGCTATTTCAGTATCATAATTGAATTTCGCCTTAACTGTAAAGAGGTTTAAATAAAAGTTTGATGAAATCATAAAGCTAAAAACTTCTTACAGTTCTTCAAAAATTTACTCTACAACTAGTTTGCTGTGCTTTGTCATTATTTTATGCGGCTTCCAAACTATAGTTCTACATCAGAGGCATCTTGCAAAAGTGTCACTACTTTAAATATATCAACTGTTTATGTTTGATTCTCTTATATTTGACAACTGTATAGATTTTGTAAACGGATGTTGGTGTAAATTTACTCAAAATTCTGGTCCAATATATCGCTTTCACGTAAGAGTAGCCTGCTATTGCATCTCGTTGCTGATCCGAAGTCTAACCTCATAAAACACCGAGTTCAGAAGTTATTGAACTTTATTTTGTCATCTACGTAAACAATAAGCAGTAAAACGAACCTTGTGCTCAAGAGCTTAATCACCTTTCACAATTAATTACTGCTTACCACAGTATAGACCCAATTAGGTGGTTGTTTTACCTAGAGATCTATGATCGAAATAGATTTTCCTTGCCGTCAATGCTTATCAAGGTAATTCTTGAAATGAAATCTATATATAAATTCTAGGCATGGTTTCAATCTTACGTGAAATCTAGTTTGTGAAATCAGATGGCTTTCGCATATTCAGAAACCTTTCATATTGATCAATCTATCTAGGTAAGAGATAAACTCTTGAAATTATAACACAGCACTTTAAAGCTTTCCTTTAGAAACCACCAATAATGTGCGGCAAACAATACCTTAGATACCCTAGATTAGACTTGTTATACACCATGATCAATAAACGAAACAGGTATTTAAAAATTATGACGTGAAAAAGTTAAATTCATTCCTTTCAGCCTATGTTACACAACCATTGAAAGCCTAATTTGTGTGTACCTGTAATAGTTTTAGAGTAGTTAGAATGAATTTTGTACCAAATAATTAGTGTTACTGTATCAATTGTTGGTGAACAGTTCTTATTCGACGTCAAACTAAATGTTAAGAAAATATTTATGTTAAGAGTTATTGAGTAGAAAAACACCATATTTTAAACCTAGACAATTTGAAAAACAAAGATTAATGAATGCATGGAAATAAGTTACGCAGTCTGGCAAGCAATAAAGCCACAAGTATAATAGTATAAGTTTAGAACTTAAATTTCATTCCAAGAATGTGAACAGAATCAACATTATGTGGATCATTACTGAGATAGTTATAAAAAGAAATGTTTGAAGGACTAGTACCACAAAGCACCTTTTAAAACAGAAAACGAATTCGTCATACTTACTAGTAGACTATATGGGTTATGTCGCTAGGGTACTGATGCAAAAAGCTTTAGACTACGTGGATGATAGAAATTTGAATTTCAGTCAGAACAATAATTAAAATATACAAATAGTGCCTAACAAGACATCATGAAACTGAATGACGGAAATAAATCAGTGAGCTGTAGAACTTGTCACAAAATTTAGTGATAAGAACCAGCCCGGTAAAAATGAGACCATGTAGACCAAGTATCCGTAAAATATTCACAATAGATAGTAGCTAAACTGTGAATTGAGCAGGTTGGAGAAATTTCTGGCCGGAATTATGGATTCCAGTACGCTTTGATCTGTGATGCACACTTTCAAAATAGTCTTTTCCACAAAACGGGAAACAATGCATTGTAAATAAATGAAGTCTACCAAGACTTAGCCATTAACGTATAGACTGTGTAACCATCTATATGATGAACAAGTACTTTGCTGTATTTAAAATGACTTGGAACTTGAAAATGTTTGTTATATATTTTAAAACATAACAATCGAAGTTTGAATATAACGGCAAGTCAGTAGAAGGTGCATGTTTAATGCTGGATTTTTTTGTCTGGTCTTCTAAATGCTTCGCATAAAATCTGTGGATTGTTTTCTCCTATGTTTTCATTAGGCTAAGAAACAATAACTTTAGAATTTCAATTTATAGTCTTGCATATATTATTATTAAACTGACAGTAACTATCGTGAAGTTTAACCTGGTTATTCGCTACTAAAAACATCCATAAAGCTATTTTCAGTGTTTATTGGTGTTCCAAAGAAAGTGAGGTAATAGATTTCGGAACGCATCATCACTCCCTTACTCATCTCAAGAACCCGATGTAAATTTACTTCCATGTAGAACCTTATATGTATGTTGAGGAACGTCATAAGTAACAGGTATAATGATGTGATGTTTTCATCTAATTTCTTTTTAGGTCGCACCTAATCAATGCCATGTTTTTTAAACTAAAGCTGAAATTTCTACTGTGCCTGCTTATACTTGAGTCCGACAAATAACTTTTCTAATAGATTGAAAATGAGAAGGAAGTAACTAACTTTGTAATAAAGCATCAAAAATCTGATTAAAATTAGTTTTGTCTGAATAACTAGTTTACTTTTATAGGTTAGTAATGTTGACTGCACATTGAATTTCAACGATAAGTATACAGTTAAATTACTGGCTGACTATCATTGTCATTGGAAACATAATTCAATCTGATAAAGAAAACTTCAAAAAGAAGAAACAGTTTATGAGGAATGGTTTGTAAAGAGACAAAAACTCGCTCTTAATACGTTAATAAAACTATGATGACAGACAACTAAGATGTCCTGCACTTGTATGACATAAACTCGTTAAAAAGTTAGTAAAAACGTTGATATTATTAAATGAAACTAAGATCAATATAAGCATTTCAGTTAGTGTGCTCTGAAGAGCAATAACGCCTGAGTCAAATATATTTTGTACCCAATCAATTTCACACTATATAGTTAATTATACACTCAGACTTAACTAAACTGATGGAGATTATAGCGATTTTGGTAACCAAGTAAAATTAAATGAACCAGCGTTCACACATAAAACATTTCATGGTGAAATATGAAATTAAGTTTAAATATGCACGTGAATTATTTGCTTGAAAGTTAGTCACCAAGTGATAACTGTTGTCTTCGGAATTACATAACTAGTAAAGTCAGTAAGTCACGTCATCAGATTGATGAACCTCATCGGACAGAGCATTTAAAACATGTGTTACACATACCAGTTAGTAGCTATTTTAACTTTCCGCGGTCATTGGGACACAAATGAGTTAAATAGAGTATAGAGTGGCCAAGCAATTGCCATACAACATTATATGGCCTTACCTCAGTCAGCTACCATATTTCAGCTCTTATTGAATTTCTGTATGAGTGTAGATATACAGATCCAGCGTCGGAGCTAGAGGAACAGCTAGTGAGATAGACAATCTTTTTAGACTTTTAAAGGGAAGATGAGAATAAACAGTCTGATAATACTGTTTTCCCTATTTGTTATAAAACCTTACTTAAATAGTAAATTTATACTTATTTATCATTTGTTTGTACTTTGACTAGAGATATATTCACAATAGATTTTCTTTTCATTGATAATAATAATAAGGAATTCTAAGAATCTTATAATGGTATATAAAGTGTAGTTGTATGAGCTTTTAAACATACCTGCATATAAATTTTGTTTTTCACAAAGCACACGTTTATCTCTTTCAAAATGACACATATTGATCTACCAAAGAAGCTTTAACGTAAGCTCAAAAGAATGTTAAGATTAGACCTATGTAATTAAAACCGTTGAATTCAACTGGATCCCAAATTTTAAATAATACCAAGAAACAAAAAGTTATTTAATGAGATGATAGATTATCAATAAACTACTTAAAATGTCAAACAATGTTCCGACTATTAAATACATGAGGTCATAAAATATTTAAAAAATGTCATCCACTATGTGTTATTAATGAATGGGAACCTATCGTTAATTGATTTATGGAACGGGTTTTAGAAAAGAAAAAATTATTCAGAAAAGTTGTGCTAGACTTATTTTGTGGCAACACTAGACTACATCAAATGAGCATCTGTTTAGTTATGAATATAAATAGAAATTGAAAAAATTGAGAATTATCTGAATCTGATAAACCTATAAAAATTATATTTAAAAGCAAAACATGATGAAAATTTATCCACTCCAAAATTTTATTATATTTACCGAAATGTATAATGTATTTCCACCTTACTGTTCTTGTTTTATACAGCTATAGTTCGTGGTAGCGTTTATATATACGACAATCCTGGACTTCAGTATTTGCCGGACAGCATCCACTGGACTGAATTATTTGAAAGTGTTGGAGAACAGAACTTTTACAGTCATAAGCTGATTCAAACAAATAGTTATGGAGAAAAAAATATCACTATTGATCTACAACTGTACGAACATAATCCACACGACATCGAACCAGAGCCAGTATCAGCTAGTGTGAAGTCATGTAAGACAATTAACTTTATGCTATACTCATCAACCTTATAGTATTTAATGTATATTATCGTCGTTGTTAAATGCGTAATCAATTTCAGATGCCATCTTATTTGGACTTATATAGTACGGAGATATTAGAGTTCAAGAAAGATTATTAGCATCATATTAGCAATACTTATTGCTCATATTTATTTCAACCACGTACCTTTTGTATGAAGAGATGTTCTCGTAGCAATACTATAGGCTGTGAGCATGTGTTTTTATGAACATGATTTCGATAATGAAACAGGATAAGTAAAATTAGATGTTATCTATAATCAAAAGTATTTAATAGTTCTGAAATTTATCTATTCATCACATTGGTTACTCACATTGGTTTGCAAAGAATAAGATGTGTCGAAGATAGGTAATCCAAAACCTTACAATAAATATGTTACAGCTTTTAGTCTGAAAAGGATAAAATCAAGTAATTATGTTGGTTTGTGAGCAATATTGATTTTAAAGGGTTTTGAAATTCCTATTACGATTTCTGAGATGTTTTCTACATATAATAGGATAATTAGTTTTTCATTTTCCTAGGTAATTTGGTATGTAGAATTACTAGGAGTATTTTAAAGAAATTGCTGTAGTAGGCATTTTTATGAAATAAAAAAAGACTGTTTTTAATGCTTTGTATAGTGAATGTAAAGCCTGAAGACTCTGAAGATACCTTGTTACAAATAAGGCCATCAGAAGTAATTGATTCGGCGCCTGTGTAACACTTGATGAGCTTATTTCTACATGAAGTAAGTGGTGATGCTTTCGTTTAGAACGATAACGAATGCTAAGAGAACATACCACCATAAAGATGTACTTGAGCTGTTAATCTTTTCCAGCATTTCGATAGATAGATATATAATTAAAGACGTGAAAAGTGGATCTTTATATTGGCTAACAGGTGGAAATGAAGTGTTACGCGTGTACAGGTCAAAATGTACATGAATACTGGCGAAGGTTCTTTTTTCAGTTGTACATGTTAATGTCCTCATATTTTGTTTTAAAAAATGAAATATACCTGTTTAAAATCATTCTCATGATTTAATCGTGGGCGGAATCATTCACGAAGTTAAATCTAAAATGTTAATTTAAATAGATTTTTTCAACCATTTTCTAAGAATCTATGTCAAAAGTAGAAAAAGTGACAACTACCAAAAAAGTGTAAAAGATTTTATTTTACCCTTTCGGTATTTCTACAGTACATGTAAACAGATTTTTCAGACTATTAACATTTTTAGAAACTAATCAATTCAATAAGCAAATTCTTAGCACTCAACAAATGAGAAAACAATCCAGAATTTTTAATGACTAAACTACGCTTGCATTCTAGGTTTAATTGGTTGACTATAACAAGTTGCGGCATTGTAAAAGGTAATATACTGTAGAATCTCCACTGATCACTTATTGAGTCACTTAGTTGAGACATTTTTGGAGTCCCATTTAAAGTATCCTGATTATTCAATTGACAGTGATCCGATATACACTCTATGTCATAAACCGATTCATTCCAAACACACTAAAAATTTCTCAGCTTGCTGAGACATCATTCGATAAACGTTTCCTATCCTATCTTATCCGATGTTCAAACTGAAAAGGACAACTGAATAGTGATTCACCTCATACCTGAGTTAAATGATATTAAAATCAATTCCAGGTGATGGAGTTAAGAAAGAGGTAACCTGACACAAATTTGTCCAAAAGCCACAACAACGAAATTTAAACTTGAAAGACATAGATCAAAGCAGCTAATAATAAATACGCAACCCGTAGTTATTAGATGTTATGTTAACCTTCACGTTCACTACATAAACCTAGTTTCAAAATGGACTTAACAATAGCTCTATCCGTGATTAATACCGCCAATTCGAGAGCAGTGAATTATCGATCGAACCAATGACACACGAAACCCGTACGAGCAATCTAGAGTCCTTATCGGTCATGATTTCCGTCCAGCCCAACCAGTTAAGTCCGGAACACCAATAACATCCTCTGCAATATAAATCATTATTCTCAAACATACTGGGTTTATATGTCAAACAGACAGACCACATCGTATCATAAAGTAGAAAATAACATTTGCACAAGATTTAGCCAAATGTGGCTGTGAATGTGGGGAACAGAAATTAATAGACTAGGTATAACTCAAGAATGGCAAATCATATAATAATAGTTCATAGGCCAAAATAAACCCTATAATAAAGGGGACACGAATATGAATAGTTTAGTTACTTAACAATTATACAATAGGAAATAAACATATAATATTGGTCCATAAATAGTTCTCAAAGTTACCATTCACTATTCTTATCGGGGCATAACACTATAACTACAATTACAAGATTCAGATGTTCTAAGTTCATGTGATTTTTGAGTTCAACACGTTAACATTCGCACTCAGAATGCCAACATTTCAACTTTTTTTCTGATCAGCAATTAGATTCTTATTTTTCACCAATCATAAATAGAACAGAGGGAAAAATCCATCTTAAGGATAATAAATAATGAGAAATGCCATAAACTTCCTAAGATTACAATGCATAAGAGACGGTGAGTAAAGAATAATTGACGTCAATCTATCGAACTCCAGATTTTTTTTGAAAAACTGAAGTGCTTGATTTGACTGAAGACAACTACAAACTTTAGAGGGCTCAGTGTAATGAAATAAGATACTAGAAGTTAATGTAGCGTAAATTTGATCCACTAACAAGTAACCAATGAATGTGAATGAAAAATAAGTGATTAATTGACTAGAAAATCTAAAAATTAAAAATAATGTTCTGGAAAGTTGTTTGCAGTTAGGGTTATTCCATACCAACAACGGTGATGCAATATGTACAGGGGTGAAGAACTATATTCGCTTACATTATTGTCCTAAGAGGAATGTTTCTAGACAACTGGATGTTCACTCCTACTATGGTTCTTTTGATTTCGAAACTCATGAACTTTTATTGATCTTGCAAAGTTCAAAAATCAAATTCATCTGCATCGTATTTAGTCGTTAGAGCATTTAGGCAAACATTTATCATGATTTGAATCGGAGATAATTTTATGATTAAAAGAAAAATCAAGCATAAATATAAATTCGTAATTCAAAAGGGAATACGAGATGAATATAAACTTCTTAGGTTACAGTTTGAAACAGAAATATAATTTGATAATGTATGTTGAAATATTAGTAGACATACTTGAACCATTTACCTGATCAGCCCTATTTTAATGTGATGTCTAATGTTCGCATGTACGAAATAATTAGACAGTTAACACTTGATTTGTAAAAATCATCGACAAGTGGTTTTCAACTGACTTTATTTCACTACTAAATTTTTGAGATTCTCTATTCGAGTAATTAGTGGTTATGAGTCATAAATATTTGCTGATTTATCTACACAATAATTCTAAATGTATATGTTTATGGAAGGAATTTCATGTACACGCTTTTCTCTAAAGGAAACAAGCTAGCATACGTGTTTTTTGCCGTTTATTACTAGAGTACATCGATACATTTCAGACTTTTCTATTAAACTGATTTTGTATGTTATTTCTAAACATATTTACGGACTCATGTATCTAAACCATTTCACAACTGAAGTAAGGCACACATAAATAAATAAACCAGAATTTATATACATGTACATACACAGTAATCTCATGTTACCTCATAACAAAACATTGACCCAAAAAATAACCACAGTTCATTTTTAAAAATATTAATTTTCAGACATTTTAATAAACGACACTCAAAAATACTACACTGTTGGTCGCTCTTCATCTCATCTTTTCTATGAAGTACAAACACACTATTATATATATATATATATATATATATAATTGTTGGTTTCTGTTAGATTGTACCTGGACGTCAGTGGAAAAAAATCACGTCAATGTGATTAAAATCAATATTTAAACAAATCTATATTTGAAGGGGTTTTGTGGATATTATAGTAATTTTTTAGTAGTTGAGATCATGAGTCAATTGAAGCTAGACCATCACGAAAAACCTGTAAGCAGTGAACGGCCGTTTTGTTCTATTGTTGGAGTTTTAATAGAATATTCAAAAAACTATTTTTGTGTTAATAGACAGCAAATGATTTTCCGAATTAACCAAATATTACTCAAAGTCACTGTAAACAAGTCTAAAGCATTAGCTTTTCTCTAAAGAAGCTCGGATAATAGTGGCGTATAGCTATTGCTAGCTGACGATCATGAAAACTTTGACAAGTTTTCCCTCTCGGTTAGAGTTCCTTTTATTACATTTTTATTCTATAAACATGGAGATTACTAAATGCCATAGTTCAAATGTTTTCTGTAGGAAATGAATATCTCTGGGTTGTCTCAAACATTGTTTTGTAATAAAGAATTAATATATTAATTGCCTTTAAACTTTATGAATCGTTAAACGCTGTATTATTATATCATTTCCGCAGCCAGTAAATTAACGGTTTTGCGTATATATAACGCCTAAAGCCTTTACAACTTTCCCCTCTGGCTTCTCACCCAGTATGTATTTTATGATTGTTTTTTTAGTTATGTCCGCAATGTCGATATATATATATATATATGATTGCACAGCTTGATAATAAATTCATCGGAAAGAGATCCCTTTGTATCTTTGACCACTATATATTTGCCGATTTTAAAGTTAGTATGTGACCCTCTTTTACCCCTGATTGATTGTTCACTAATGAAACTCCAGTATTATTTAATGGGTGGATATTTTTTTTTGAAAATCATAAGAATTAAACCATTTGTTTAAAAAAAATTATTAGTCTCTGGTTTGATTAAAAGTGGAAACTAATTCATAAGAGAGAGTAAACTTTGTTCCATTCCAACTGTATGTGTCAACCTTCATTATCCGTAGACACGTTTTGACCAAAATTATCGATAATTCGGTGTTACTGTATTGAATAGTTGTTATAGAAATTAATTGTATCGATATCATAACATTTTATTTTTTCATGATGTATTAATTGATACTTGGCTTGTTGAATGACGAAGTATGATTACTTGGAACATTTGTGCAATTTCACAGGACATATATCAGCAATGAACGTTATAGTTGTGAATTCCTAATTTTTATGAAAGCAGTGTGATTCTTCTAACCAAAACTATCATTAAATTCACTTGATATTGTTTGTTTAAATCTTCCCATTAATGTTTAGGACTGCAATTGATCAGTGTGTTATTGGCATACGTGTATACTGTGCGTATTGCTTCGATATAGCCTTATTTTACAAGCATTGTAAGCAAAGATGGATAGTGACTAGCAGTGGAATCCCGGACGCGCGTTTCATCCTATTTGGGACTCGTCAGCTGGATGTACCTGCATCTCAGAGCTGATGTTCACTCTGAGACTCGAACCCAGTACCTTTCGCTTCAAACACCATCGCATTATTCACTCAGCTACTGAGTCGTGATAGCTACTTCCCTGTGCAATGGGGTGAACTTTAAATTCACTTGGTATATCGAGGCAATAAGCACATTATGTACATATGCCAATAGGAGACTGATCAATTGCAGTCATAAACATCAATGGGAAGATTCAAACGAACAATACCGAGTGAATTTAAACTTCACCCCATTTCACAAGCAAGTGGCTATCAGGACTCAGTAGCCGAGTTGATAACGTGATGGCGTTTGAAGTGAAAGGCACTGGGTTCGAATCCCAGAGTGAACATCAACTCTGAGATGCAGGTACATCCAGCCGATGAATCCCAAATAGGATGAAACGTTCGTCCTGGATTCCAATGCTATTCACTATCCATATTTGCGAAACTTTAATTGTTTCTACGTTGTACTAAACGTATAGTATTGAAAAGAATGTTAACTTTTATTCTAAAAGTTAGTCATTTCTTATACATCAATATTTCTCTAAGGGCATGTCAAATAGCTATTTAGTGTCTTGTTAAAATCCATTGCTCTTTCATTAAGTTAAATATTCATCTTATGGACTAACGTTTCAGTCAGAAAAGTAAGTATTGAAACGGGAATCGGGTGGTTGGTTTTCCGAAGTACTATCTAATAAGAGTTTGTGAGAATTGATCAAATACAGAAAATCATTGCATCGTTTTTTCAGCATTCAATTCTTCTGTTAGCATTTAAGAAATATTTTTCATATTTAGATAAAAACAAATTTAGTACAATTAATGAATAAAACTTTAAGGAGATATATATTTTCAAAACCTTGTGGAAATATAATCCTTGACAAAGCTTGGACCAAATTACTGACTTAAAATCTAATCGCTTAGATTTTACGAATATATCTTTCTTCCTTAATGTCATATATTAACACGTCGTCCAATCACTATGAAACTACTCGTTCAAATTTAGACGAAAGTTCTGATAAAATTAGTGAATAAGCTCCCATAACTGGAAAAAACTGATAAATTGTACTTCTTCCCTTCAAATAGCGTAACATTTGTTTTGTTTTACAGATCCAAATAGCCATCATCTACTGAAACGGGTATTGTATTACACATTTATGAATAGATGACTGTTATTTAATTAGTTGTTGAAGAGTGAACAGAAAATCTGTAGCATACTTAAATCTTGATCATTTTATCAATGAACTTAGTTTTAGCACATTTACTTACACTTTTCCTTCTTTTCGAATAATTTCTATGTATGTATTAATTTGCCTCTTCCTGATGTTAAAGAATTGCCACATAATAAACCTACTAGATTTTAATAACAACCTTTAATTACTGTATGCGTCGGTTTGTTGTTGGGAGACTATGTTAGAAATTTCCGATCTAATTATAAGTTAAGATCAGTAAAACTAGATTTTCAAGAAAACCAAATTATCCATTGTAATCATCAAAAAAACATGCTTGAAATCGGACACATTGTTTTGGCATAATGTGTCCAAACACGACTGACATTAAAAGCCTCTATTGTTTTCCCATTATAACACATGTGACTATATCAAAATATGTGATAAAATAATTGTCTTGTCTTAAACAGGTCACACTTATCCGCTTTTTAATATTACGTCTGTAAAACTTTGTTGACATTTTACCAAACTGTGACCAGAATAACAAAGATTTGGAAACATCGTTTTGTCCTATGCTACAGTGTTTTATCACACTTTATTTGTAGTTACTAGGAGCGAGTAAAAGAATATGTTTTGGCTCAACTTATACTATTCACCCTTTATTTTATTGGCATTCACGGCGAGAAAAAACAAGTGAACAACACATTTAAGTTCGATTATCCCAAGATATCAATTGTCACGTCTCAATATATAAAAGAGCACGACAATCTCTTTGTAAATGTAATTACTTGTTTAAAGCTATTCTATCTAACTAATATCTACCTATAATGGAAATGTCAAATTAACTAGTTCAAATGGATTAACACGATACCTCAGTTCTCTTTGTCACAAACCTATATAAATTGACCTGAAAATTAGTTGCTTATTTAAAGATTTTTCTCATTCTTAACTAGACCTATGTTTAGACTTCAGCTGGAAGTTTTTGAACATACTCTTTCCGTCTAAATGCCAGAAAAACATTTTATGTCATCTGAGTAGTCCCGAAAATAAACCACTACTGTGGTGCGCGCTACTGCTGTAGACAGATGTAAGTAGTGTATATCAGCAATCAAAAGTGAAGTTTCTGGCGGCAGAAGGTTAAGAAGATCGGATAAAAGAGATCGAGAACAGAGAGTGTTTGGTGTGGAAGCGAAGGAACAGTCAACTCTGAGACGATTGATTGACATTTTGCAAATAAAGTATTTATTGTATGGTCCTCAAATTTTCCTAAGACATTCTGTATTAAAATGCATTTGGTTGTTCCCATTGCTCTTTTCGTTCACCTCACTGCTCTACTAACTTTCAGCTGCAACTATTTCCATACGGTATGAATAAACTATTTTTAGCCTCGTCGTATACATATAAATCACTGTTATAGATTCACAAAGTTCGGATAACCTCAGAATAACGAATATCCAAAGAATAACTTGAATGAATCCAAGTTAACGTCTTTTAGAGATCTTAATAACATTACAGATGAATATAATATAAAGATAAAATAATTTAAACATTGCAATCCAATTATACATCAACATGATAAAACAATTTAGATGGAAAAGTCGAGGGATACGGTATTCGAGAAAACTTGTGCTAATGAAATTTCTTTAATTAATTGGAATAGGAATACAGATAATACAGAAAATCCAGCGCGAGAAAAGTAAACAAGTTCACAACATACGTTGAATAATATATTCATTAGCATACCATCCCTCCTGTTCTAGTAATTATTATCCTCAATATCCTCCAGTAATGTTTTATCATTTAATTAGATGTTATTCATTTATTATTTCTGTTCTCCCATAAAATTGAAATCAAAATGGATTAATTAATCATGAAGCTAACAGTTGTTGAGCAAGTGTACTATATGTATAATGATACAGTTGGTCATGGTACTTTTTCCTTAAATTAAGAATTCATGCTAATGTTATGTAATAGAACTTAATTAACGCGTTTTTTCTTCGCTTTATAACCATTACATATATGATTTTCAAACTTGTTTTAGATTACTATCACAATATTATTAGGCGATTACATTTTAAATCCCTTAGATGGACGTTTGTTATTTGGTATGTGTATTAAATTATCACTATGGTTCTTCGTGAAATTAAAAGTGAAATTAAGGAGAAATTGCTGTAAATAAATCAGCATGTGTCTGCATGTGATGTTTTTTAAAATTTGTAAATAAAGTAGTTACGAATAGATAGTGCTTTCGTTCTATCGAAGACTTTACTTCACGATAAGGAATATTATTTCATATCTTTTCTCAATAAACAGAGAATTCGATCAAGATGGTATATTAAAAGCTTGTTGAAACTATGACTGAAGGAACATCGCATTTACTTGAGCAACTTAACGTTAAGCATTTCAATTTCGATGGTGAAAATAAGTTATAATATTGTTTTGCACTATATAAATGTCTTGTAAAAAGTTACACCAACCCTAGATGAAACCAAGATATTCACAGACAAATGTTACTAACCGATAGTCTGTCAGTACACTTGCTTGTACTTTTTCACAAAGACTCACGCTTTCAACTATGAATAACACAGAGAGTTTATCACTATACTCGCGATTAAATGTACAATACTTTGCACTAAAATCCCAGTGAGTAATTACTCAACGATTCGCATTTACAATAATAGATAAGTAAGGAACGCCCTTTTATCGTTTTGAGCTACTTGATTCATGGTTCCGCGATTCTGAATCTTCGGCTGCTGTCAGCTCGTGATAAATTTCACTTTCAAATTATATGAATTATCCGAGAGTCAAACTATGTTGATGTTATTTTCACCCAGAAATTCCATAAGTTGTTACTTGTGTGACAACACTGATGACATAAATTTTTCAGTTGAACTAATCCTAACAATCTTTTGGTAGTTATAACTACGT
Organism: Schistosoma mansoni; assembly: GCF_000237925.1. NCBI lineage: Eukaryota > Metazoa > Platyhelminthes > Trematoda > Strigeidida > Schistosomatidae > Schistosoma > Schistosoma mansoni. The sequence continues at coordinate 26,754,165 of NC_031502.1, read as the reverse complement.
ATTAGAAAGTCTTCCTTTTCTACATAACAGTTATTCTCTGCTATTTTAATGGTTATTAATATATTGAAAAGGTAATCATTTTTAATTTATCAGTGAAAATAACATCTGAATTTCCTTTACGTATGTACTGACTATATAATTCATTTTTAGTTCAACTATGAATGATACATTTAAATAGAGACTTTACGTCATCTTCATCACAATGTTATATGATAACCATCATCTTATTTTTTCATGACAGCCTGCTCGAAACTTTGCCCAAAGATAAACAACAACACATATTGTTGGGGCCCTTCTCCGTCAGACTGTCAATACCGTAAGTTGTTTTTAAGCTTTTATGTTTCGCGTGGTCATCTAAGAACTAAAATGACACAAACATTATGTATTCTGTGCCTTAAGATGCCTTCCTCTTAGAAAATACCGATAGACAATCGAGGCTTTTGAAGAATGATGTGCTCAGTGGTGTGGTTCTTGCTTTTTTGCTTAGGTGAAACTATTGTGGACTGTATAATCTAAATCCCAGTATATTAACTTCTCTTTTTTGTTTAGAATCTAAATGTCAAAATTTATTATGCAATCGGTGTTTAAGAATACGAAATTCATATTCATGCTGTCACGAACAATGTCTAGGAGGGTGCACTGGACCTTTAGCTTCACAATGCGTGGTATGTCAATATATTAGAGTATATTTAATTCATATTTATCATTAGAATATCATTTGAAAACCGTGTTCACTGGTTGTGTCATTTTAAATTATTAACCAAAGAGGGTTATCCTTAGTGGAATTATGATAAGCTTATATAATGGGAAACAATGAACATTGATTATAAAGTGACATGTGGTACCGTGAATTCATAACACCAAGACGTTGTAGACAATTTATGATAGAGAATAAATAAAATCTAAATATTACATTTACTCATAGTAGGCTTGAGCTATACATAAACCGTGTACTGAAATCATATTTTGTATTTAAATACTGAATATGAAGTCAGAGCAAGCAATTTCTTCCATGTTACATGTAGTGTGATAGACAAACTATCCTCAGACGTCGATTAGACTTATTTTGTTTTCTGGAGAATAGTATAGCACGTTTGGAGAAGATACAATAATTGTAATCCAAAAAACCTGGAACCGAAGTATAATTTTGGTTGTTGAAGGAATTATTTGGTCTATATACCATGTGATAAAACAAACTGGTACCGGTAATATATGTTATAAATTTTAAGCAATCATCTGATTCTTTGGAGCGTTCGTTGTTAGGCCTGCGATAATATACAACTGTGTTAGTACTCGTCGTAATAAAATCTGGTAAGTTATATTCAAACGACACGAGAATTGAACGTCAAGTAATCAACTTTGTCCTGACAACAACACGTTGAAATCTCCTCGAAAATGTAAGCAGTTTTTTGACGTGAAATTTTTTATGAATATAGAGATTTAGACTTAATTACCATAATTACACTATAGTACATATACAAAGATTTTACAATGGTTATAATCAAAAATATTTCAGATCAATGTAAGTAGACAATGAAAATGTTCTAGTTGAATGGATGAAATATGGTTAACAGTGCTATCAAGGATGCCCGTTCCTTAATATTTTGGACTTTTTTGTGGGATGTGCCTACACCTCGGAGTTGACGTTCACTTCAGGATTCCAACCCAGTAACTTACATCCTGCTATCAAGTTCAAATAGCCGTAAATTTTAATTCATTTTATAAGATTGATCAAAATTCACTCAAAAGTATAACAACCAGATAATCCGAACCATTATAGCCGAATTATAATTCATGCCTACTACACAACTGAGTGGCGTTTTGGACTCGGCAGCAAGGTGGACATTGCGTTAACGTTAGAAGTGTAAGCTACTGCGTTGGGATCCTAAAATGAACATAAAAACTGAGATGTAGGTGCATCCAGCTGAAACGTTTAAAATATGATGAAATGTGTCATTTTTAAAACACTGCTAGTTACATTTTTATCTATTCGATAAAGAATTGTGAAGCGATGGATACATCAAGGTAACATGCGCAGGATGCCCACTAGCAACTTAGGACTGATAGAAATTTAGTGAACAGCATCAATAATGGGATAATCCAGGAACATTACAAATTGAACTGAAAAATTTTGAGGTTTTCTTGTTATCCTTTTTACAGTTTTCATAGTTTTCTTAAAAATCAAGTTCATTTATGAAACATCGTTATGAAAATTTATCAAACGTGTGAATTACTATACCCAGTGGGTTGATTTATAAATGACAAATATTTTCCAAAATACCTTTTTGTCTTTTCAGTCAATTAAAAATAGATTCTAAGCTACCAACAATTGCTAAGAACTTGTTGTAATTTATCTTCTGATCAAAACTATAAGAAAAATGTCTCTTCACTTAAATTTAAACAAGTTACTTATAAATAATCGGAACATCTATCTGACTTTTGACTTCATCTACTTGGATATGAAAACTCGTGACGGACTTTTATATAAGACTATCGAAGTCGATACATCTCATTAATCATTTTCTTCTACATTTGCTCTATTATTTTTCAGTAATATTCGTCTTTTGAAATACACCACTATGTGATATAGATAACAGGAATTTTAACAGGTTAGAGATATAGTGGACTTCCTAAACAATAAAAGTGTTTAGACAATAAAGGGTTTTATGAATACGGAGATAAAAAAAATCCAAATGAATCAGTGTGTTTATGACCAAAGGTCGACTTGTAGTGACTTTACTCAATATATAATCGAACGGCCATAATGTGTTTTGAGGCCTATAATGAGAATGAATTAATAAAATCTGAAACTACTTTGTCTTTTCGAAGATTCAAGATCATCAACGAAACAGTTCATCTTAACCAGTATTAACTTGACTATCGAAATGAAAACACCGGTGATCTTCGAAAGCGCCTTAGACGAGAAATATCTCACTATTTTTCTGAAACAAAATCCTGAGTTTTGATAATGTAGTAAGAAGACGAAGATTATCAGAACTATGTGATATATTAGCTCAATACATTTCGAACAATCTGATCACACACATACTTGTTAAGAACATTTATATAATAAAAACAAAAGGTCAACTAGACTGGAAACGGGGGTAAGAATAGACAAGGATAATAATAATAAACATAATATGAAAACAATTTGACACCTAATCACTCTGGATAATAAGCTAATATTACCAGGGTAGGTTTAAGGAGAGAACTTCACCATTTAAAAATTACGACATTCTCTTAGCACGCTAAAATGGTCATGTTTTATTTTGAAATCTGCTGCAAACGCGTTTGCTGCTGTGAATGTGAAAAGCTCAGTAAACCGTCCTGATTAAATTCATTCATTCATTCTCGGAGAGATAAGTCTTGTTAGTTTAATTAATACAAATACTTGTTTTCTAAACAGGTTAAAATCATACCTTTATCAGCATGATGAGATTGGTTATGTGTTGATCAACTTTTCATTATTAGAACTTTTATCTATGTGTAGGTTTTAAATAGAGTTGCAAGAAAATTAATTATTCTACATAAGTAAGGCAATCGATTATTTTGCAACTTTAAATGTGATATGTTATCTCCATCTGAATGTAATTCTAATCCTTTGATGACTTATTTCAACGAAAACAAATACCAAAAGGTTTAGAGCAGAGACTTATTCATATTCATGAAAGATGGTTTTAGTTCGATATTGTTTGGTAAAGTTTCCGAAGTGTCCATGCAAAATATGAGTCAAAGGGTAAAACGAAAAACCTTAATGAATGGACGATAATCGAGAAACCAAGCTGTACATCTTATCGCGTTTTGCTAAAGTATCAGATTGGTGATTGAGTATTTTGCCGATGAAGAACCCAGTGAACTATTAGAAAACGTACAAGATATTTATCAGAGGAACCATGTAGATGGTAAACTAATAGAATAATTCGGTTCGTTTTGTTATTGTATTAAGTTGATTATTTCAGTGTATTTACAAAACGATCTATTCATGGCGTTTCAATAAATTGTCTAGCTCGACAAGGACATGGAGTTGTGTGTATCTTATAAGCAGAAGTGAATAACTCCGGTGTTTGATATATAAATATGGATTTGAAAAACCTGTTCTATAACGTATTAGTCAAACATGACACGGTTATGTAGACTTTCTTTGTAACTAGATACTTTGATCTCAAATTATTTTCATATTCTTAAGGTAGATGAATTCATTGATTTTTATCCTAAATGCCATTTTGTTACAGAGTTGTAAAGAATATTATAATTCTGGCACATGTGTTGCACACTGTCCGTCTAGAACAATAATTCATGAAGGCAAGTTAATTTCGAATCCTGAGTTCAAGTACCGTTTAGGAAATCTATGCTTGTCTGTTTGTCCAGGTAGGTTATTAGTATGAACAAATATTACTGTTGGTTTATAATGCAATTTTTATTTTACTACCTAGCTATATTTCCTAGATTTCTAACACACTAAACAGCTGTTATACGGAATCCTATAAAAACTTGCTAACCTAAATTTGTGCACCTAGTTTTTGAAAGTCCCGCAGATACAGAGTCCACTACATTCGTCTTTATGTGTAATCTTATTGATATTGTATTGGCCTATTCACTAAGAGAACTGAATGTGAATGTTTAAAATTATCGTTCAAAACTATAATTTCACTAAATGAAATACTTACATTTCTACATTCTAAATATGGCTTTAGGAATTCTCGCATATTAAATAAGTTATTACAGTGCTAGAATCATATTCGGAAATAATGATATGTATGATCAAAATAACAGTGTACACTGTCACTGTACACAACTCAGCTATAAAAATTAAGCCTGAATAAACCTATTTTATACATATTTTGTTAGAAACCTAACTAGAACACGAACTGCTTGAAAAAACCCAAATAAAACAAGTATTATAAAAGTGCTTCTAGGTGTTATTGCGACTTAACAAAATCGATCAAGAAAATATTACGTCAACACTAGAGTATTCGGTGAGATAACTAGTCGGGAATCGTACAGACCTATGAGTTACGTAAATCTTTATGGCCTGAAAGTCCTAGCCAGTATTAAAACAATATTTATAGAATTTTACTAAAAAGTGAGGATGCAACTGCAGCTCACCGTTCTTCTCTATTTACCGTAAACTGTGAGAACACAAACACCTAAAGAGGTGCTAGGTGTTGAAATATATTTCTCAACGTCCTAGTGAACAGTCGTGATCCGTAAAAACAATCAAGTTGGAATGTGACAGGAACTAACTATTGAGATTTGTTAAAGATCGTGAATGATTCAGGGTTAACAATATGAAACATTAAACTGTAACCCAGAAATTTAAGGGTATTGTTATATCCGAACGAAGATTAGATGAATGGTAACCGTTAGAAATTATTTATGGACTATTATTGCACATATTCTTATTGGATAATTATTAAGTAACTAGATTGTACATATATATTCCTTTTATCATAAACTTTCATTTGACCCATTGGCTACTATTATACTATTTACTGTTCTTGATTTGCTCCCAATCTGTTATTTATAGTCTCCTATATACACAGTCCCTTTAAGCTTGATCTTGAATAATAATTTTTTTTCATTTTATGGTGTGATGAGGTCTGGTCTGCTCGTATATCAACAACGTATATCTGTAATACATTATTCATACAGTAGAGGCGGACATTGTGTTCTGGATTCAACGAGCAGGACTATGAGGGAAGCTACTATGTCGAGGACCAATAAGGATTCAGAGCTGACTCAAAACTGCTAGTGATGGTTGACATGCTATTGGTTTAGGACAGGGACAAGGTCATAGAAGTCAGTATTCCGGCTTGCGATTTTATCACGAGATATTTGACAGGCTATAAAACAAAACAGGTATCTTACTCCTCAAGACTTTGAGTGATCCGTATTAAATCCCACGTAGCGTCAAAAGTGTTCACCTTTGAAGAGTGCTTGTCAAGAGAAAATTAGTGTCTATTGCATCCTAGTTATCGATGTTTCTTCAATTCGTGTTAGATAATAGAAAACGTTCTGTTGTTCATGTAAATAGTAGAAATGCTTTTTAAACCAACATATACGTAAATGGAATAGCCCAATATCTGCACTGACAAATTAGTTTAGGACATTACCATTGGCTCTTGATATGGATCATCATAGGACAAAGAATAAGTATTTGGCAAATTTATTTAAAAACCATCTAGATGTAAAATAACCCAAGTCATTCATCAGCTTTGTTCATTGTTTAATTAGTGCTAAAGAACTTCAAATCTAAGGTAGCTGTTTCACAGAATGCGCACATTTTGTGTTATTATGACGTTCACCAGTCGAATAACTTTCTGTAAATTATGTCACACTGTTCTGAAAAGTTTTTCCATTACTTTAATTCTTTCTTGTGGTTCGTTCTAAAATATTGCAAACCATGTTCATGATATAACGTTTAACAATAACTACTGTGAAATAGTACTTCACGAAAAGGAAGTTATATAATCTTCAAAGCAGAACATGTCGTTGCCAAATTAGTATTAGTGTTTACGTTATGGGTTGATACATACTGAGTTTCAGCTCCCTTTTGTGGATTTGCTTTGATTACAGTCCTGAGGTCAAGCTTTCAAGGAATTTCGCATTTTATATTTAAAATTAAACAGCATATATTTTAAATTTAAATTCAAAATGCTCGATAAATTTCCATTAAAAAAATGACTACTTTCTGTTTATTTCATTTTGGTTTCCAGATGGATTCATGGTTGAAGGTGATGTATGTGTGACTCATTGCTCTACAGGTAGTATGAGCACAGATGGACGTATATGTCTTCCATGTCAAGATAAATGTCCAAAATGTCAGTTTTTTATTTTACTTTTTCTTAGTATTTTTATAGACAAACACTATTTTACAAATAGATATTCGATGAATTAGTACCACCCACCTTCAAATAGAACTTTTGTTTATTTACAGTGGACACTATTTGTTTGTAAACGGATTATTTGGTCATTTTTATGTGGTAAAAGATTAATTGAAATCACAGTTAGTAAATGATAACAGAATCACAAAATACTAGGATAAATGCTTAATTACTTGGTATGAAGAGACTTGAATTGAGCAAATGAAGCATTAAAAACTAGAAGGCGCCTGATTGGTGTTCCGTGGTAATCACTATTTCTTTAAGTGGTATAGTTCTATCCTGGGAACAAATTTTAAAAAGACCATCTGAATACACAATCATGCACTCCAACTGGTAATACTGTGAACAGGTTGAGGTGACTCTTAAAGCCCCAGATTTGAAGTGTGATTTATTTCATGTAGACTTCAAGAAAACACATCAAGCATACGACAAATTTCATCCGAGATCTAATATTACAAATGTAAAGAGAAAAAAAGTTAACGGCGTTCTTCGACTTCAACACATTCCCTAAAAACATTAGGAATACAAAATAAATTAGACGAAATAGCCACAGTAGATATATAGCCGAACGAAAAGGCTACATCAAAGTTGACAGTATAAGTAGAGCGAGAACTCTTCTCAGATAGCGTATAACTGATCAAAAGATTTTACTGTATCGATATCTTGAAAGGTTATTAAAATTTAAATCTGCTGATCACTAAATGGATTCCGAATAAACTTGAGAAGATAAACCAAAAACGTAGCCTCAATGATTCATAAATTTGCAGAGCGTAAATGAAACATTAGCATACCACTGAATAGGCTTGTTGGTGCAGTTATATTGATATAATATGTGATGTTTAATCCTAAATATATTGTAGTACGTGGTCATCATTCACTCTTAATTTCCCATTATTTTTGTAAATTTCTTTTGTCAGACAATAAGAAGGTTTCGCCTAGTATATATTTATACTGTACATCTATGAATCCACACTAATATGTTTTATCGAATATGGGAGAAATCAGTTTTGATTTTATAACATTTATATTATTCAACCAAAATTTATCTAGCGATTCTAATCACTTATGTACATATTTCCCAGTATGCATTGTATAACAATCATGGTAAAAGCATTCAGTCTTGCAATTTCAACGCCTACAGCTAAATTTAGTAGTTACACATTCTATATGTGTACCACCCAGCGTACTGCTGCAATCCTGTATTTAGCATATGAGCAAGCACTTTCTAAAATATAACTAAGTCGTATCACAAGAGGTTAAAACAAACTAAATACAATAAACCTACTACTTATATTTTTAAATTGAATCTGAAGAACATAAAATCTAAGATATCAGTAAGTACGTACGTAAGTACATTTCAATTACTTTACAAATATGTTTATATGAAGTTAAAAATGAAACAAATGATAAAGAGAGACTTTCAAAGATAGCGAGATAAGATTCCATATTAGTCCATCTTTTAAATTATTCTTTGTATTGTACTATTTTGTTAACAACGTAAATGGTCAAGAGATGTATAGTGAAATAGATTATTGAATTGAAAATCAAAAGCCAGACAATGGAAAACCTATATTAAAATTATGTAAGCTAAAAACACGTTTCTCGCTTCTAAGAGCCGAAATTCATTTCAGCAGTGAGAGATCTTCAAAAAGTAAGGGTAGTTTGATTGCTTATCTCTAAACGAAAGATACGCTTTTAAGCAACTGTAGATCCAAATTAATTAGTAAAATGAAGGTAAATGGAAATCATTTAGTTACGTGAGGCTAGAATATTAAAGTATAATAACCGAGTACGTGTCATTATAAATAACGAAGTGTTCCAGATGCTATGCTCTTTATACATCATTATATTTTGTCGTTTAGCTATTGTTATAGTTGGATTTACCTATCTAATATGCATTTATTTAAACTAGAAAATTGTTGAGGCTAATGAATCTCACCACAACCAGACTCAAAACTATGACACTTATTAAAACTTATTTGGAATGTTTTAAGAAATATCAGTTATCTGTATGAGGTTGTGGTGATTGTTGAGTTTCACTGAAATCATGAACCGATCAATGTTAGATCACCATTGGAAACCTGGAAGCACTAGTCGGCCGTTTTTTGTCCTACTATGGTCCAGACGTTAAGCGTTCGCTTGTAAAGCTGAAGGTCCTGGGTTCGATTCCCGGGGCGTGGATGCTCACTGCTGTAGAGTCCCATCATTAGGACGAAACGGCCGACCAGTGCTTCCAAGTTTATAATGGTGGTTTGACATTGATCGGTTCATGATTTCACTAAAATGTCAGTCGAATAAAGTGAAGTAATTAACGGTACTGCTGACTGAAATATTGGGTTGTCTAAAGGTTTTCCTTTTTATAACCCATTAGATTTCCATATGTACTGACAATGAAGTCCATAAGCATTTGTTTATAAATATCAGTTTTAAATTGTGTTAGTATAATTTAAAAGTTCACCTTTAAGAAATATTGACTTATTGCATAATTTGTACATAAATTCACGCATCCCATTCATCAACTCATTGTCTTCGTTTTCTTATTAAGCCTGTAAAATCACTGACAAAGAAACAAAAAGTGGACGTAAAATGAGTAATTTTGATTTAGGAAATTTAAATCAATTAATTAACTGTACTATACTGGAAGGTAACTTGATCCTGACGAAAGAATCATTCAACCCAAGGTTGGTTATTGGCTGTTTGTGTTGATTTCTTGTTATTTTATTTAAAAGAAATAAAACTGTCAATGGATATGTAAGCCATGGTAAGGTATGTAGATGGGTGATCTAGATGATTATTGTGAAAATTGATCCAATCTAATTGCGGCAGTATTTTTTCTGTCTGACAATCTCTAAACAGTATTATGAATAGTTTAGTAATGTAGAATCTAGGTGGAATTTCCTATTTATTTTAAAACAAAATTACTAGGCATATCTTAGGATTGGATTATAGTCGTGATAGTAGAAGAATACGATTAAATTGCAAGCTGTATTCTCCCTCAGTCAACGAATTCATTATTTTTTCACTTGTACTATGCATTAAGTTCCCATTTTGAATTATTCAAAGTACAACACAGACTGTCACATAAAAAAACTTTAATAGTGTAGTGTTGGGACTAGACAATTCGCACTAATACGGCACATGCCTTCATGCACATTATACTATGATTACTCTGTGAAATCTGTTGGTCTGTTATTGAAATGTAGAACTACCAGATATTCATGTCATGATGAATGCTGACGTAATTTTCTTACATTAAAAATACTAAACATTATTCACTAACTGCTGTTATTCACATTTTCTTAGGAAGTCAGGTTAACAATGAATAATGCTACGTGAATGCAATGGCTTTATTTTCTATTAAAAATGTAACTGTTAGGCAGAAAAATGAAATTACACAATATAAAAAAGTGTCTATTTAATTAATAATCTTTCTACGTTTTACACTAAACGTTGTTGAGCACTAAATTCGGTAGAACATTACATCAACTGAAGAAATAGAACACTGGTTTGGTTATTTTAGTCTAAAGGTGCTACATACTTGCCTCAAAAATGACCCAGAAGTAAATGAATTAATTCTGATTAGAGCATTTATGGAACAACCGAATTTTGCAAACAAACAGATCAAGATAAATTATATCTTAGTGACATGTGCTATAGAATACGAATAAAAATGACTTCAGGCTTTATTTTACGCCAGAAGATCGAAAAGCTACTATTTGCTAAGCTCTGCATTATCTCGTTGTTGATATCTAGGTCCGGATTTTAGTCAATCTCTGTTGACAAACGTCCATCCTGATCGTTTTTACGATTTTCAACGTATATGGATTGTATCTATCCTACTCGTGAGGCAAATTAGTGACAGTTTGAACTCTGTAGCTAAGTGAGTAATGCGTCAGGATTTTAAATCTCACTGTGATTACTCACACCAGAATGTATGTGAATCCAGCTACCGAGTTCCAAATGAAATATAACGGATAGTTTGGATTCCCTGTACTAACCACTACCCGATTATACGAACGACACTATGTTCAGAAACTTGAAAGTAATTTATTCTGAAACTAACCCTCGAGCAAATACATAGAATGTGGTGAAATTCTTTGATTATCAATACCAACTAAACAGGCAACAATTCCAGCTACATAATTTTCATAGCACTTTTGAAGTTCAAACATCTGTTCCCTTCCACTGACTTTTCGTAGACGTAAAATATTTCATCTGGCAGTTTTAAAGTGTAAATTAAAACAGAAAAACAAAGTGTACATAGTCTGTACATATCACCATTGTCTAAACAGCAAAATACATCAACATCCTATTTTGTCCTTCAAGTCAAAAGACTGAAATCACAATGTATCCATACACAACGGTCACAAAACCTTCTGCTAATGCTCTAATAATGATAGTGATCACAATTTTAGTGAAATTCAAATTTTTCCAAAAACCTAGTGCTTATATAATGCGATGGGTTTTAAAAAGCCACAATAAACTACCTTGCACCAACTTATTGATTCACTCAAGGTACTGATCGTTATTTGTCCTGTTGTTTGTAAATTTTCATGCTCGTATAGTACTTAATTATAGTGCTTGATTAGAGTAATCGGACTTTGTAAAATGCGACCTGAAGTTACTACTACAAATTTCTAATCTCCATTAAACAATAGGGACAAATTACGAAACTTCATAATGATTACCTCAAAACAAACGATAATTCAAGTACTTGGATACAATGCATCAGAAAAGGCTTAAAACAGTCATGAAAAGTTTCTTATTTCTGTAAAGTATAGGTACAAATGATCTTGTACTTTAATCATTTTGATCTCTTTTCCTAAACTGTTAAACAAAAGTATGTGATATTTTCTAAATCTACAAAACTTTTCATACTTAATACAGTTCTGCATTCCAATGAATCGAAATAAGTACACTTGCCTTGTTTGAATGAATAATACTATAGTTATAAGTTGTAAACAGCTGAGGTGAATCCATGAAATGAATGAACCCATGTTATTCTGCTACGAAATTTGTTCTTTTTTTATCCAAGTTTATAAATGAGAAAAACCGTATGAAGAAGTGTCGAGTTTGAACTTACAATAAACGATTTATAATATTTAAGAACAATAAAGTTTTCGAAATAGATATATTGCGTTATGCATTGCGATAAGTAAACTGCCTTGATAATCACAAATTTTGTCGTTCAAAGTTTATAAGTAGTATCAAATAGTACTGATCACTCATGAGTTTAGTTAATATACTTTGTGAACATGTTGGTAAGTGTTGAAAAATTTGAAACATCAAATGGATGTTATTATATTATTCCTCAATATTTCTTGTTTTATTTTCTTAGTTCTGATCTAACCGATCATATCCCAATCACAGATCACCATCAATTATGGGCTTTACATTCATTAAGAGAAGTAACTGGTTACATATATTTAGATTTGGAATTACTTGGCGATAGTCTGAGAAATTTTAGTTTTCTTGAAAATCTTGTAAAAGTCAGTGGTTATCGTAAGTTAATTTACGTATTTCATTCATATATAGTCCTTTTAAACAGATATTTTATATGGTGGAGAAGATTTGTAACTCAGGTGGATGATTCTTGTGGAGTTTTTTTCTGAGGTGGATGGTTTGGTCGTGGAGCTTTCATCTATCTAATATCTAGTTTCTTTTAAAAATCGTCATAAATAGTGTCGAAAACTCTATTTCTCTAATCAGTAGGTCATGCACGAAATATGGTGTGGCACAGATTTGTATCACTCTGTAACGTATTAGCTTGGTTACATAATTCATAGCACTAATGTTTCAATGATTCTGACAATCTCTCAATATTTAACATGTCTGTATCTAACAGTATAACCCGCTATCAAATGAGCAAATAGAAAGATTCGTTCGTACCTTAAGATGGATTTTCTGATGCATCGAAATCCACAAACAGAATTGAGTGTTGTAGATCAGTCACTTAATTAAAACTTTATGTTTTATGTACTACTTTATGATTGCTGTTGCTTTTATTATAACTACCAGTCATACATAGCATTCAGAAATATGAATCACAGAATTAAACAAAGTGCTTCGTTTACTATTTATCAAGACAGAACAAGTACTCGTATCTTACTTTTCATAAATTGGGTATCTGACTTCAAAAGCACGTCTTCCAAACAATAACATTTGCAAAGATGACTGAATTTCATTGTTCGTCAGTGTTTTCTTGAATTATCTCAAAAAGACAATAAAGTAAATTAGTCTTTCTGAGTTATACTACTCTTTACTAGAAAAGTAGTGTTTACCCATAAGGAGTTTATACTTTCTGGTGAGTGAAAAAAGAAAATTGTTTAAACTAAAGTTTCCCGACTTAGTGCTGATAAGTTTATCAACGTAATGATAGTGTTAGCTGTTTCTGTACGCTTACCGGCGAACATAAATTTATATCAGTCATAGGTATTATTTACCCAACACCCAGATTTTCATGCTATTCAGTCTGAACTTGGTTTGGACACATAGACATTCGTATGTTTTCTTATAAAAAAGTTCGGTAAAATGCTTGTTACAGGCATGATAACCGTATAGTAAAGGTAAAAACTCTCAACACACACTCAACAAGCCCTCTAATATTTCGTCTATCAATCTAATAAGGAAAGCATATAGATGCACGAATTTCTTTACTTCTTTTTCTATTTATATTCCAGTACCTTCTGCACGAGTGAGTATAATGATTATCAATAGTAAGGCACATTTTCCTGGATTAAGAAGCCTTCGACAGGTTCCACATGGAAGAGTCATATTTCATCAGAACCCCAACTTGTGTTATTTATCCTCACTGCCTTGGACGAATTCAGGTAAATTTGGACTATGTGTTTCTATGGTTCATGACATTAATTAGCTTTAAGTAATGGTTAGGAATCAGTTTGCATACATATAGGCATGACATATTATATCCTTAAACCAAGCAACCCATTAGTCAGAGGTTATTTCGGTAAAGATCAATGATAACTACTTTCCTTCAGATATTAGTCAGTCACTTTCATCATTATCCACAGTAAATAATTGATTAAATGGATTGTAATGTTGATTTTTGGAACCCACCTACCTCGAAGAAACGTTGATTATCACAGCTTTCTGAATTCGCGAAACCTTTTCAAGCATTTCTGGCTAAACATATAAACTTGTTCTCGAATTCGTTGTTTCTTGAAAATGATCCAGTTTTCATTTCACTTATTTGGATCAATCAAACTGAAGGAGAATAAGCTAGTGACTTAACAATTGTCGATACAACAAAATTCTTTGGTCCAAATTAATATTACAGATCGAAACCAAACTAGAATCATATGGTCATTTGCATATTACTTATCTTGTAGAGAAACAAAGGTTCTGTTTAATAAAGATCTATATCTTGTTGGTCTTCTGTCATCTATTCATTTACAAACTGTATATCAGAGATTCGATCACCAGTAACGATTGCGGCTAGGTTGTCTCTTATCGATTAATACTGGTCAACAAGCAGTTTCGGATTATTATGTTTTTCGTTACTTATGACAAAAGTAAATGTAGGATAGTGTGTTATATACATAAGCGCGGTTATATGAAGTCTTTACTATTTGAGTATCCTGAAATCATTTTCATCTTTTCACAGAATTACATTTATAAATAGGTTTTATAAAGTTGGCAGGTCATAATGCATCCATGTATCGCATCCATAGTTCACATATTTAAAAATCTAGTGCTGCCTTTTGCTTATGAATATTTTTACGATTTAAGAATAAGGAGTTAGAATGACTTATATAATTTAATTAGACTGAATGATGTTTAGAAATAATATTAGATATATGATATAGTTATTCAGCTTGATATTCACCTGGAACAATACGTTTTACAACATGCCGACCTAGATTCATTTTTTAATTAATCCAAATTCAAATAAAATTAAACAAGAGGATATGAGGATTCTTATGTTTCACTGGGATTAGCATTCGTGGTACTTTATCCTCAGAGTTTCTGATAAACATAGGCTGGATTTTCAAAATCACCAAACGTACAAAAACTGTCTATCTCCAACCTTTCACTGCTTGTGATTGAAAATTTTAATCTTGAATATTGTTAACCATAGACCTCCTTACATAAATACCATTACACTGAGCTAATAAATTGGTGGTTACTTGATGAGATCAGGACTTTTATATTAACCATCAAATATCACTTATCATTATATAATAATCTTTGTTGAGGACATTCCCAGCTATAATAAAAGGCTCACACAATATTAATTAGGTAAACATGGTAATAATATATGGGACTATTATCATTATTGTATGGGTTAAACTATAAATTAAAATCAGTGAAAATAGAGAAAATTACGCCCATATTTTTGAGCAAAATTCACAAAGGAGTAAACTATTTTACATCACAAAGTGTTGAATAAAAGTAGCTCTGTATAGGGCTCAGAATATTTAAAAATTAAAAGAACATTCTTATGACGATGCTCAATTGTCAGATGCTGAACTTTCTCTATTCCTATTGTAAATAACACTTAAAAACTGAATTTTCTTAGAGTAAAACGCCAAATAAATAAAAATATTAGTGATTAGGTGAATAATAGGTGAGTTGCGAATTAGGAGTGTTAAAATAGCTAACGATTTCCATGCATGACTTACGCATATCATTGGCTTACAACTTCATCTCCCTTATATTTCAACGAGATAAATAACATTAATTTTGTTGGCGATGATAAATTTTCTATGAAGATATTCATGTGTATGAGAAAGGTTTAGAAAATGATATATTCACAACCAGATTAATGAACTAATAAGTCTTGAATCACCAATAAACCTCTTCAAACAAATTACTGGACTGTGATAACTTTCATTACTTCTGTTGTAAAGTATTTTTGTTACATACAGTCTCTGCACAGTGGCTAAAAATGGGTTCAGAATGTCGAAATCATTTCGACTTTTTAATATGTCTCTGTTCATATTATAGTGTCACGATTATATTTAACAAAAAAGACTTAGAATTCCATGACAACAAAACCAGTCAAACAAATTATCCAAAACCTCTATTCATAAAGTACATCTAATTATTTCATGAAATATCTGAACTTGAAATCGCATGTATTCTAGTTTTCCTGAACTCAACGTTCATATTTCTACTTTTTTCTTGTTTTAGCTCACACAAGTATCTTTAGCTCACTGAATCAAACAAATTCGATGCAAATTACTGTTATTGATGGTCCAAGTGATAAATATTGTGGTAAGATCATTTTGAAACGAATAAATTATACCTCATATTCACTGTCCTTGTGATTATCACTATTTGATTTTTAAAATTTTATGTTCACATTTGTTAAGTTTGCTATGACTGATTCCTTGAATTATAACGTTTAAAATTATTGTATGCTTCATGCTACGTGAATTTAGAAAAAACCTAGAGAATACTGTCAAATGCCAACTTCCTTCGCATATGAAATCTTTGCTTTTCTGAGTTGAAGATTGTATTTGTGTAACAACAAAATAATCTTTTTTCGTTCAGGATCTCAAATCATGCAGTGTTTTGTGCTAAACAGCATTCATCAGAATGGGGGGTCCAAGACATTAGAGGTGACTAAACTTCTTTAGACCATTCGTAAGATCCCCACTCGATCAAATTATTAGTCACTGAGACATTTAGTTGTAACCACTTATACATTGTGTCATAGGCCATAACGTATTGGGTGGCATCCTATTATCCTGCAAATTAAATGTTTCATTAGATTCAAGGAACAGGATTTAAACATTACCGATAAAAGCTTTTTACATTCCCTATATATATATATATATATATATATATATATATATATATATATATATATATATATTCAATAGTTGGATTCCTTTGAGGACTTCTACCACGTTAGGTGGATCTTTCGTCACCGGCCATAGAGGGCAAGACAGTCTGATCGATGTCGCCGCGGCGGAAGACTAGTTGGACTGCTCATAGATAAACTCTACCCATAGTCCAAGACTTCGGTAGATGTTAGTGATCAGCATCCCATCAGCTTCACATATTGTTTCATCCACACTAGACTTCTTGCTGCCAGTGAAAAACAATTGGATCGAGTTTTAAACATCAACGTGATGATAAACATCTTAACTACTGACTAACATTCATGTCAAAATTATCTGTCTTTACTCGATTAGAGGTTTTTATATATTTGGTTCGATATATAGGTAGACTTTGATTTCGAATCGCAGACAGAAACTGATGAATTTCTTTGAATTTAAACTGAGCTTGCTATTCCTATAATGCTTCTACTTTTTATTGTAAACTAGCGATGTTATTTTACTATTACACGTTAAATAAGACATTGAAGGTTGCCTTACATTTGTTGGTATTATAGAATCTTTTAACTACGTGTGTCATCCTGCATGTAAGAAGGAGTATGGATGCTGGGGACCAGGACCAGATCAGTGTGTTCGCTGTTCATACCGTAGAGCAGGATTACATACATGCGTTCAATCATGTAGTAACTTAACAGGATATATGTCCGAACAATGGGAAAAACAACTCCAAATATCTAAAAAGAATGACTATTTTGGCAATTCTCTAACTAAAAATTTTCACCTAAATTACCATACAGCAGAAACTGAAGATGTTTGTGTTCCGTGTCATCCAGAGTGCGGCAAATCCTGTACAGGACCTGGTGCTCATGAGTGTATTGGATCATGTAAAACAGCTTGGGTAAGTTTAACATAACAGTTACTCATACCGAAAATTTCTCCATCTTCTTTTGGTTATCACAGTTTAAATATATTAAGATTACAATACAAAATTCTATTTTTGTTGTTTCCTGACTGCTTGACTTTAGGTAGGGGACTTTTTCATATTAACTGAAGTGTGGACTGCAGATAGTTTCGAATAACCATACAAGAGCCTGTCAGTTTATTTACTTAATTGAAATAAGTGGAGCTAATAAATGATATAAATGGGATTACTTCATATACTTCGCTTAGTTTTTATTTTGAAACACTGAATTTATTTAACATGGCATATGAGGGTCATTCGCTTTGCACTTTCATCATCATTAAAATTGTGACTGAGTTGGGACGAACTTAATTCAGAATTCGTTTTAAGCACTAACAGTATTATTCATTTTTTTACAACTTCTATTTTCCATTAAAAATATCTTCAGTCAGACGGTCAGTGTGTTTCAGAATGTCATGCAAACACTTACCTAAATATGGATAGAAGAATTTGTGAGCCATGCCAGACACATTGTCATCAACGTCAGTTAACAAAACAGCCGGTATGCACCGGTCCGGGTCGTC
Source organism: Schistosoma mansoni (assembly GCF_000237925.1). NCBI lineage: Eukaryota > Metazoa > Platyhelminthes > Trematoda > Strigeidida > Schistosomatidae > Schistosoma > Schistosoma mansoni. The sequence continues at coordinate 26,735,990 of NC_031502.1, read as the reverse complement.
ATCCAGGAAAAGGAGGGTGTAATAAATGCGAGAAATTTATTGTACAATCGCCTTTCAATCAGATGAATACGGAAATATCAGGTTAGTTTAATTTATACCAGTTAGTTTTGTTACCTAATATTACTTAACAATATACATCTGAATTAATGATATTTTGTCCGTTAACTGAACATTTATTCCGATTCCCTTAGTATTACTTGTTTGAATCTTTCCATTGATGTTTGGGACTGCATTTGGTCAGTCTCAAATTGGCATACGTGCATACTGTGCGTATTGCCTCAATATAGCCTTATTTCACAAGCATTATAAGCAAAGATGGATAGTGGTTAGCAGTGGAATCCAAAACGCGCGTTTCGTCCTATTTGGGACTCGTCAGCTGGATGTACCTCAGAGTCGGGTTCGAGTCCCAGAGTGAACATCAACTCTGAGATGCGGGTACATCCAGCTGACGAGTCCCGAATAGGACGAAACGCGCGTCTTGGATTCCACAACTAGCCACTATCCATCTTTGCTTACAATTTATTCCAATTGTTTTTGAAAACGTTTCGGCTTATGTCATGAATCAATACTAGTTGATAACTATTTAAAAGAATAACATGTGATACTAAATTTAAGACCATAGCTACAATATCAGTTGTATTTCTCCTAATCTACTGATCTGACTTAAGACTGTTTCAAGCATTGTCTGAAGCAGCATCTTAAGGTAAAATTTATCGTACCGCAGATTATGCTTTTCTATTCACAGCAATGACAATTTAATATACTAATTGCTACGCCACTTGAAGGGATTTGTACTTTGATTATTTTAGTAAAGAAGTTTCCAGTCGCTAAAAATCTAGAAACATGATCATCACATGCTACAAACTTTTATTCAGAATGATGGCCGGCTATACAAATTATAAATTGTTTACTTTACTGAAAGGTTTATTACCTTTTTAAAGAATTTAAAATAAATAAATTTGGGAGTTATTTTAAAAATTCCCATTTTTCTCGTATCTTATTTCTCTTACTTAGATTTGGCATCCTCCCTTACAACAATTAGTTTGCTATGTGTCAGAGGAGATTGTCCACCAGGAACTTATTTGACAACTGAAGTGGTTCAACCGAACACTTTGTTTGCAAAGTACGCTGAAATATTCACAAGTGTTGCTGCCGTATGTCGATCATGTCATCCAAGATGCCCAGTGTGTACAGCATACAGCCTCTTAAGAGCTAATGAACAACGTTTGGGATGCATGAAGTGTAATGGGTTTTGGCTGAGAGATGCTTGCGTAGAACACTGTCCTGTAGGTAAGTGGTGCAAATATCTCCCTTATATTTTATAATACTATGGTGGTTGAGATAGTGGAGAAAATTTGTAGTCCGGGTGAATGATTTTGGTATAGTCTTGTTTTCTGAGCTTGATAGTTTAGTTGTGGTGCTTCCATTGTTCTTATGAACAACATCATCAGCATAAACTTCAAGTAGAAGTAGACTTCACTTTGTTTTAATGATGTTGGAGTGGAGTTTTTCAGAAGAATAGTGAAAGCTCCATGGATTGACCATACAGCTCAGAGAAAGGAAATGCACCAAAAACGACAACAGATCAGCCAAGATTCCAAAAAGTCCTCAAGGATTACGTCCTTATTCTTAGTAAAAACCCTTCTAAACGATGTAAGCATCTTTAATGTTACAGTAAATATTATATATTTTTAAAATCTTGAATAGATTATGCGTGACTCTAAAAGGAGATAGTCCAAGTAGGTTGGATACTAACGCCATTTTTCTGTTCCTGTGGCTCACTTGGTTTGTAGACTTTTATAAGCAGCGGGATTGTTAGAATGTTTCATGTAGCCTTTTTATTTTACGAAATAAATTTGTATTAAATTTTCTAATTTTCACTGGAGAGGTTTTTACAAACACGATTGCCTTTTTAATGTCATCTATAAACTCTGAGCTTGACTGTTGTTTGTTTAAATGTGGACAAAAGTTCTGATAAAATACACAATACTGTAGTTTATATTCGATTCAAGAAACTAGTTTATAAACCTTGGAGTAATAGTATCTTAACTTTGAAGTTATTAATAATTTTGTTCTCTTATTCATAAAGAACAAACCTACGCTATATGGATTAAGACTAATCGTAATGTACCCGGAAATTCTTCAGAAAATCACTTAAATTTAAAAGACAGTAATTTGAAATACAATGGTATTTATGTACGACATTTAAATGGACAGTGTTTAGCCTGTCATGAGCAATGTCATGCTGGATGCTGGGGTCCTGGACCAGATCAATGCAACCATTGTCTTAACGTCAAAGTACCTATCCGGTTTATATCTGATAATCTTACTAACGTATACGGACTGGACCAGTTTTCAGAAGATGACCTATCAGTAAGTCTAACTGTATAAATAAAGTTTTTTATCTTAATATTGCCTAAAATGTTTAAGTTGAATGAACTTTTTGTGTGTAACTCTCCGTGACTGAGTTTTAGTGTGATAAGTTTTCTTATTTGTAAACATTTGAACCAGTAATCGACTTCTTGAAATCAGATAAATTATAAACTGCGTAGATACATTTGTCTTGGCAAAATAAGGATAAAAAGTAATTGTAAATCCCTTGTATTATGTGAGCTAATTCTTCGAAGAATAAAATAGTTGATACTGTACGCTCATATATTATATTACATCCAGAAAATATGCTATTGTTACTGACCAAATATAAGAGCAATAAATAAGAACAGCTGATTTTAAAAGTCTTTCAAAAGCGATTTAATGCTACAGTATGATAATGAATTTCAATATCTTGATATTTCCAGATATTTCCAAAAAAAACGACTGCTTTCCCGACTTGCTTTCTGAAAATTACTTCATATAACTTAAAAGATCACTCTGGCTTTATCAAACTAGGTTTATGTGACAGATTTTGAACAATATCTTTATTTTTTCAAAGATTTAAACTCCACTAACTTTGTGATACCTATCGAACAACACTCTTCCTACATTAAATTCATTCTTGAGATGAGAATGAATAAAAAACATTGATTTCAAGTTTTCTAGGTAAAAAGAAGATTTAAGTGAGGTCCTGAGATTAAACATTATTCACAAGACCATAAATTCATCGTTCAGATTCCATTCAATGTCCGCATTTTGTAAGGAAGTTTCTTTTATCCTGTTGGCTGAACTAGCTACCGATATGAAACAAAATTTAAAAATAATATTGCAATACCTAGTTTGTTCTTTAGTGCCTAAGTGTTAAAAATCATTCTCACAATAACGTTTTGTAGGTATTATCTTCAATTACAAACAAAGAGGACAATGGCTAGCATCAAAATCAAGGACTCATTAGCTGGACGTACCTGCATCCTGAAGTTATCGTTCACTCCGAGACTTGAACCTAGTACCGTTCGCATCAAACGCCACCACGTTATACACTTAGCTACTGAGTCCTGATAGCCACAAGCTTATACAATGGGGCGAAATTTTAATTTATTATTGTATTGGTTGTTTAGATCTTCCCATTGATGTTTAGGACTGTAATTGATCAGTCTCTCGTTGACAAATGTGCATCTTGTGCGGATTGCCTCGACATCGCCTTAAGTCACAAGCATTATAAGCAAAGATGGATGGTGGATATCGGTGGAACCCAGGACGTGCGTTTCAACCTGTTTGTGACTCGTCAGCTGGATGTACCAATATCGAGCAATCCACTTAGGTTGCACATATGCCATTAGGAGACTGATCAGTTGCAGTCCTAAACATCAATGGGAAGATCAAAGCACACAATACAAAAATGAACTATTATCTTCAGTTGTTGAATTGACTTGTAATTTTATTTCACGCTGATGACTTTTTAGATCTATGTTATTTTCTCGGTAGATCTCTACTCACCTTCAGGTTGAATGTAGCAAATTCAATTAAGACTCGAAGACTCTGGTATAAATATCCCCCACTGTAATTATAATCATTCAATAGGAGTACTGTAAATACTTTTTTAAATCACATTCTATACAACTGCAGTAGATATAATATTCAGAACATGTAGTAAATCATTTTGTGATAATTAACTTTAAACTTCCCATGAATACTCTACTAAATACCTTCAGTTTGTAAATTTCAAAAGATCTTGCCATAGCACGTGGAAAAAACTATATCATCTGGTAGACTTAAAAAGATTTAATACTCTGTTACGAGTAAAATGAATTGTATGGTACCATACGATCAGGTTGCAAAAAAGGACCGTAAGTAATATTAGAGGAGAGTGGCGTCCAAATTATCAAAATGATAATGTTTCTGTTTTATAAATATGATTCCAGATACGTTTGATCGAAATCTTTCTTATTTAGTGAGTTCGAATTATATACAATTGCAAGAGCAATTACTTTGATAATCATGATATTAGGATAAGGTTTACGTTTCGCGGACTTTCATTCTCTGAGCTGGAAGTTTGATTGGTAAGCTGTCATCGTCCATCTGGACAACATTATCGACATAAACTTCAGTTTGAAGTAAGCTATTCGGATAATGTTGTCCAGAAGGACGGGAGCTTCATCATTAAACCATCCAGTTCAGTGAATGAAACTCTAACAGAATTATCCACCTGAATTACTCGGTACTTTACTGACTAATTAGTCGACAAGCAAAATATAATTATTATGTTTATTGTATCTTTTGCCTACTTAAAGGTCATTTTCAGAAAAATGGTTGGTTTTTATTTCCCTAGTTCAACTAGGCTGAATCGTAGTAAGATGGACTAAGTGGACGTACGTCATATAGCTTGATATATGCATTCCACTACTGATTATTTGATACTCTTTGTTACATATTACGGTTGGTCAAAACAGTTGATTAAGATTTGTTATTAGCGAAGTGAAAATGTATCAACAGTTATTTAGTTAGTATGTTGCTAGTAATTACTGTTTTTTATAATAATTGCTGCATCCCATATTCGATCATTGATATTCAGGGTAACATCTCATTTTAATCACAAGTGTCCAAGTTGTTGAGTGATTTTAACCTTCGGTTACAAACCTCATCGCTGGTCAACCAACCAAGACTACTAGGACTAGCAGGTACGTTCAGCGTTGCCACGATTCCCACAATAAACTTGTTTGTAACTCCGTAGGTAGTGCGGTATTCAACAGTACAGTATCCTACATTTTTGTGCATAAATTTTTATTAACTAAAAACCGCAAAATCTGTTCTATGTCCAACTAATAATAATATGTTATAAAATGAATGCATTCATTTTTTTAGTGTCAAGGTTTTAGAATCGTGGATGCTTTGTCACAACACTGACACCAAAATAACGAGAAAAGTAAGACAATAATAATGAGAAACACGTTTCTAATGATAAAATGAACCCATTCGGTTTCGCACACTAGAATCCAAGTTAACTTGTGTGTACAGTTAACTATTTGTAGCCCAGTCCTTATGTAATTCAGTCAGTGCAGATTCATAATTTTATCGAGTTTCGCCTGTTTTTGACTGATTTAAAGAGTTCGACATGTTCAGTAGTTGAAATATTTGTCTATTATACCACTAAATAATATTTGACGCATATATTATCAAGGAACTTTGTGTACTTCAACCACAAAATCACTAATTTATTGGGGTGATTATTTGCTCAAAGCTATTATAAGTACTCAGCTTGGTTGACTGATATGAAATGATAGGAAAAAAGGAGAATGTATCCTTTATTTTATATTTCCATCTTAAATTTTAGCCGAGAATTGATTTGTCAATCGTTTCTGTTTTCCATGACTACTGCTTCTCAATGCTTATGGAAGAAGTTCAAATAAATGAAACGTTAATTAATAATTCCTTCTATTACATGTAAAGTAATGGATGAAAAATTTAGCGAATGAGTGGAAGTTTCGTTGAAATCTCATCAGATTCTGTAGAATATCAGATATTTAATATATTTTCATTGGAGTAACCATCAATAAATAAAGTATGACAACTTGGACCAATGCACATCTTTTCCGGGTCCTACGTTGATGATGTCTGTCAGTCTATTGATAGATAAGATTTTACTTTTTATCTAAACGTATACTTTCTTTCTAGATTGGGATGAACAGTCTAAATCTACATTTATACCATGGGAAATTTATTTGCTTACCTCAGTGTCCAAATGATTTATACAACCATATCGTCAATATACCAGAAATGGAAGGTGAAACAATATGTCATCATAGTACATATTTAAGTGCTAGTGATTATGAACTGATAATGCAAGACAATGTGTATCCATTTCAATACTTTAATAATTATCCACTTTCAAATAACCATCAACAATTGGAGCAAGGAACGTCTGCAGGAATTATCGGACTAAGAAAGTCTTCATCTTACTTTTCATCGGTTAACGGTAGTATTATGCATCGTAAACTAAAAAATGATCCAGTAATATTAATTATGATACCACTATGCATTATATTAATCGTATTTGCTGTACTAGTTTTTATATGCTATCGTTATCGTTCAAATCAACAATACATCAAAAAATATGAACACAGTCCACTGTTATTGTTGAAATCATTGTTTTGTCCACTATCATTTATTTCTAAGCGTTTTGTTTCCGATATAAGCAATTATAAATATAAGAAAGGTAATCCGATTATAAATTTATCTCCTACGAATTATCATTACAAGAATAGAAATGATGAAAGTGGTACTGAAATTAATTTAATGCAATATCCAGGAACAGAGGATAGTTTATTAAGAAGATCTAGTGTAACAGGTTCCCATCGATATCCAAATCAGGTACGTTGTTTACTGATTTTATTCATTGAATCATTTTATTCAAATATAAACGCATTTCTTAGTGTTAGGAAATATGAACCAATAGATTGTAAACTAGTTAGTGAATGGGATCATGCTCACTGCGAAATATGACAGGCATGGCTCTTTTTTCGATAGGCAATCACTCTACTACAAAGTTAATCCATGAGTGTATGAAACAGCAGTTGAGTAATCACTAGTTGGTTTTGATGTAATAAAAACTATTCACATTAATGATCACCCTTATGTTGGTGTATATCTATCCAGGACGGATATACTATACAATTAAGATGTTTTTGCAGGACAATATTGAGAAAGCTACACAACTTAGCAAAAAAAGGTGGCCTGTGACATCAAGTAAAAACAAACGACCACAATCAGCTACTTGCAGTAACATTTCAATGGTTTATGAACCTGACGTTGAAACCTTTGTAACTTGCTTCATTTCAAACGGTTGTACTGTAACTCTATCTTTCGAACAATAGCTGTGATTTAAATTCAAGCTAAAAACATCCACCAAGTTATTAAATGACAGTCTAACGTTTCAGAATAACTCAATACGGTTATGTAGGTGGTACGCGCAGACTGACGAAAGTAAAATAGTAGTTTGGAACGTTGATCACTCCTAAGTTTCGTTACGAAAGCTCACTTTAATAACCGAAAAAGACTGAATAATGGGCGGGCTGTTTATAATAATAAAACAATAATGTTTTTAATATCCTAACAAGTAGAAAATTGAATTTCCGGTGTTTCATGATTCAATGTTAGTTGGTTCTTCAGTGAATAAATAATCAAGCTAAAGTAACTTAAATTTATTAATTGACCTTATTGTACATGCTTTTTATTGTGAACTGTATTATTGGTATAAAGGATACCAACAACCAGTTCTTACTGGTCTAAGAAATTAGAAAAATCCCACTCTACTAAATTGAGCACACTTTATTATTTCGTAATTGGTCATTTCTTCCATACGAATTAGATTGTGAACGGACAGAAAGCCCCAAATCTAGGCAGATTAGTCATGATCAACCTGGATGACTTATGCTTAAATGAAAAATCGGGTCCCTTGGGGACAGGTGCATTTGGAGCAGTCTATCAAGGTATTTGGAAAGTATGCCAAACTGATTATCCAAACTTACCAAATATAAATTATGTGATTACAGCAAATAATGAAGAGGAGTTAATGCTTAAAGTTAATTCACAAAGTTCCTGTTCATTGTTGACAACTTCTACTCCAATGAATGAAATGAACGTGGTGTCTACAAATCAAATAAATTCTAGTAATATTCGAGAGAATGAAGTTAACACGTCAGCTACAGAGCAATCATCAATCATAAACCAGAAGAACAATAATACTGATGAAGATATCAGTCAAACTAGTAATAGCGTTGCTACAACATCTAAAGCATCGACAGAGAAATCTAAAAAGGAGTACAAACTACTATGTGTTGCTGTTAAAATTTTGAATGAAGTTCGTGGGTCGAGTGATCTACAAGCACTACTGGACGAAGCAAAAGTAAGTCTGAGGTGTTCAGATCTTGGAAACTCGCGGATCTCACTTTTTTTATCAGTTTAACATAACTTTTTATTGACAGGAGGATAAGTTCAAAAGCTCTTCTGTGTACTGACTTTTTCTGTCTTAACATGAAGAGAATGTTCCTATGTGGGTACAAATAAATGCGCAACATAGTAGGAGCATACTTAAGCCAATAAAATGTTGATGCTTGGTTAGTTTTGCTCCATTTTGTTGGTGTAAAAGCCTTATTTAATTTAAGTCTTCACTTTGCCAATACAATAAGTCAAATACATCTGTTTTAAACCTTGTCGTCATTCAGGTTATAGCTATCTTCCTAACACATTCTTTGACAATAATGAATGAATAGCCACCCTTTTTCACAAACGCTTACTTTAAATTGTATTGACGATGAAACATTGTAGATCCGAATATGTTTCCCTTACTATATTGTTTAGTCGAAATATTTTCTGGATTTCAGTTGAACTATTATTAATGTTCTTTGGATTTCAATTATCTAAAAGAATTAGCTGTTGCATGTATGTCACATGTTAAAAGCATAACAAGTGAGATTATCAGCAAATTATTTCTGTGTAGGAGATACATGTAAGATACACTAGTCATACATGATAAGGAGTTTTATATGACTGAGTTATTAAATAGATTCGACAACATACAGAACGATATCGTACTCACTTATGAGGAGGAGGTAGAATTTTGGCCCGAAAAGAGTATAGGACTATAAAACAGCCAGTTTATAGAAAGCCGACCTGGACTTAGCCAAATTTAGACTTCCACAGCTTCTGTGAGCTACATCATGAGCGAGGATAGGTAAAGTGCGTCCCCAGCTAAACTCGACAAGTATGCATTACAAATGCGCCCAAAGAAGATGCGAAACTGCAGTTCCGAACACTGATATCAGGCGTTATCCGCTGAACGTGTGGAATCGGTGTAAAAGTCAGTTAACACTAAAACCCTTTCTTAATAGCTCTGTGAAGAAAAAGAGTTTACATCTCTTTATCATTTAGCGGGAAATCAGACAGGATAACTTTGCGACAAACTGAAAGCGCCCTTTGAGGATAAATACTATATTGCTGAATTGTCTGTTATTGAAAAAACTAGTCTCATGATTCCACATAGATCTAGACACTACAAAAACGATTATGTCACATTTGACTGCATTCACCAACCCACATGTTTGTGTGCGCACACCTAGACAGGGAAGAGGCGTCGGACAATACGAAGACGGCATTATGTGTGAAAATTACATTTGAAATAATCTCAGCGATTGAAATTTAAATAATTCCAACATTTCTTTCAGCTAACTCGTCTGAACGAAACGTTGGAATTATTTAAATTTCAATCGCTGAGATTATTATTTCAGATATAATTTTCACATACAACGACTTCTCTATACTCGGCGCCCAATTTTTGTCAAGCTATTCGTTTTAATCTTCACGAATATTCGTATAAAATGCGAGGAAGGATTATGGATTGTGTGCCTAGGTGGTCTCAGAATCAGTTGGTGTCAAATGCTCTGATTAATATTGGATGTAGAAAACCATGTCCATGGACATCAAAACATATAATTGAAATGATCCATAGAATTGAGATCAACACAGCTTTCAAAACGTAGCATAGAAATTATCAAGGATCGATTCTTATGGAAGCTTTGGATATTCGAAAACTCAAACCCCCTTTATATGTATAGAAACAACTATAAGTCTGCCACGGTGATCCTAAACCTTTTTTTCTGGTCTAGGGTGTGTGACGAATTTCTATTCTTTCAATATTATATTAATTCCTCTCTCCTTTATTTACAATTATTACTTTATGTCAATTCGACTTTTGTTTGATTGACCATCATTAGTTTTTATAACTGCCTTGACAAGTATGTATATGGTCAGACTGCTCAGAATGTGTAGCGCAAACACACCACATTTTCAAATTAACTCCATCGGAAAACATTAAAACAACTATGGCCTAAACTAGTTATTCACGCCCGCCCTTGCATTATCAAACAATGTTTCATACCTTCCTCCTTTGCACTCCTGTAAACTGTCTCCTAATAAAAATATCATTAATCTTAAAAATGGTATAATCGGTTATTATTATTGTTTTAAGGTGGACATGAAAGCCGATAATTTGTTCAGTGATTACCTTTTGGATAATAATGTGCTCTAGTAATTACACTATCACCAGTTTAGATTCATATGTGAATGTGGTTACAGCCAGAGATTATTTGTTTCTTAGCATGCTTTATATTTGAGCTAAAAACGGGTGCACCTAGACTATACTGACCACCTGTTTCGATAACACTTAAACCAATGACCATTTTATTTTAAGATTTTCTTTCATAATCTCAAAATTTATCCTTAAGGTTAGAGAAAAAATGCAGTCGTTTTAATGTTAGCCTACTCCATCTCAATGCCTTTAGAAAATATGTGATAATAACTTCATGTGTTCTATATTTGATAAATTATACAGTATTATTACATAGAGCGGTGACTTTTTCGTCGATACACTAAGTTCACAACAAGTGGGCCTCGAGTTTGAGCTCTACCCCAAACAATTTACTTTGGGCAGTCGAGTAGTACTGATAGTCTTCATACATAATAAGTGGCTACTAAACGAGTACAGAAACCTATTATTGGCAGATGAACAACCTAAAATAAATAAATTACGTACAATCGAAAATAACTAGTTGGATTATTTAATATATACAACGTCAGTTAAGTGCTATTAATATGAATAAAGTTGAGTAATTAAATGAACTTTGATATGGTAACGCAGAGCGCCGTGAGTCACCAAACTATTTGATAGTGCCAAATTTTAACACTTTTATGTAACGTCAGGAATTCCATAAAACACAGATCACTAATTATTTATGTTGAACACCACCACGCAAAGGTAACCATCACATGAAAAATTTACTTGCTTGTACATTGATATAACGTTTAACTAAGTCTACTACAGTTTTCACTAATTATTTGGCTACTTAATCTTAAGTTACATACACTTAATACACACCAAAAATTTCTATGTAAAATCATATGATTTCAACAACTTAGCATAATTATCAACCATAGCTTCAACATATATGGAAAGCTGTTTCAGACCACACACTCTATGCCTAATTATTCTCTAAATAATAAAATATAAACCATTAATAAATATTTACTTCTATATTTTAGGTTATGGCGTCTGTCTCTCACTATCACTGCCTCCCACTTCTTGGAATATGTTTATCTCAATCAAGAAAATGCTTAGTTTCAGCTTACGTAGTAAATGGAAGTCTAGATCGTTATCTAAGACTGCGTGCACCAAATATTGACTCTTTAATTCTTTTAGACTGGGCATCTCAGATTGCTGATGGAATGGCATACTTACAATCCCGGGGAATTATCCACCGGTGAGTAATTTTTTTTAATTATAACACGCCACTTGTCAGGTATTTTCATTTTAGGACTGTTTATCGTAAAATAATCATTTGAGGTTTCTTGTTAGTTTGTGAACATAAACTTCAACGTTACATAAAATATATGTTGTGTACTTTCTTGATTATGCTCACTGGGTGACATGGTGCGTTTCGTTTGAGTTCGAAGTTCTCAACAAACTTCCAAAGATAACCAGTGCTATCTACTTCATTTATTAGATACAACTAAGCATTCGATTCTGTTTAAATGATTAACATTGACGAGAAATAGAACAATAACTCATAAACTAAAATTCGGATGAATAGATGTTCAAAATCACTCCTCATATTCTTTCGTATACTTAGATACAGAAGCTTTATAGTAACTAAAATTTCCATCCATAGGAGATCTGATTGAAATAAATAAATGATGAATGTTCATAGTCTTGTCCCCATGAACAAAAGTAGTCTGGTATTTTCTCTCACCTTACCACAATAATATCCTCAGAAGGTAGCATAAAACAGGTACTTGGGTCTCTTAAAGCTAATTTAATTGATCATGTTTATCGTTCAGTGTTATAGCAAATATAAAGTGTAGCACGAACCCTTCAACAGTCATGAAAAATATACATATTGCTCTGAAATTCAGAGGTGGAGTCATAAATAAAACCCTAAAAATCGTTTGACCAAATCACCGCGGAAAGTATTCCAAGGATAAATGATAAGTTACCTCCTTTGACCGTTTCAGTGTACACTTAACTGTTTATCTACTCCTGTGGAGCCAAGTACATAAGCCAAATATCGATGAACATCTCTCTGAGAATAAGAAAACATCTTTCCACTAGGCTCATTAAAACACTTAGCTACAGTATAAAATCTCCCATTTTACAACATTTAATTTCCTTCTGTTCATGCAGTATCGGGCTCGTCTTTTGAGATGACTTAAAAAGTCAAACAAATTGTAAATTTGCCTTTTTTTTCATCTGCCTTTAGTATCCTTTATTTAACATTCTCCTCTATCCCTTTAACATTCGCTCGTTTTATTTATCCTATCATATGAACACCTCTAATTAACTCATATTTTCATAATAACCTTGTGATGACAAAATTTTTAATGGTGTAATTTCATCCTTAGTCTTCGGTTCTCATATATCTGACAATTTCTAACTTGTCAATCGATTCATTTATTTAAGTATTTCTTTTACACTTTATTACCAACTGAACTCCATGATTTCCACTAAAATACTAACATAAGTAAATTAACGAATAATTCTAACCTGAAAGTTGGAGTTCAAATTAGTACTAAATAAGGATCAAAATAGAAAATTACTACATCCACAAATGAGCTCTCATAAATTTGAAGGCATATTCAATAAGTTACCAATTACATATAATATCAACTAAGTAACCTCGTAATATATTTTTGTAAATTTCAGTGATTTGGCTACTCGAAATGTTCTAGTTACATCACCAGAACATCTACAAATTACAGATTTTGGTTTAGCAAAAATGCTAGAAAGTGAAGAAGAAGCTAAACGTAACGAAGTAATTGTTTGTTCTGGACGCGTTCCTATCCGTTGGTTAGCCTGTGAAACGCTGACTCATCGTATTTACTCATTCAAAACAGATGTTTGGGCGTACGGTAAGTAAACATCTAGATCAAATTCATCAACCTCTCTGAGATAGATTTCGATCAAAACATTTGTGGTATTTCTGGGGACCAGGAGTTTTGAAACGAACAAATATGAAAACCCAGGAGTGTAAATAAGAGAATCTTGCTCCACAGTAAAAAATTATTCAGATTTTCTAGACATTTCTACTTACTTTCAAATCACTATACTTATTATGAAGATTATTGTGCTACTATACCATCATCTACTATCTGATATACATTCTCCACATAAACAAATACCTAACTAGGACGAACTAATTAGACGAAAATAATCCCAATACTTCTATGGTTTATCAAGATATTTAAACTACGAAACCATATGAAGATGAAGAACAATAAAAGACATATGTTCATTTGTTTTTATATATAAAACTGGTTAGTTCACTCTTGAAAATGTCCCTAATGGAAAATAACACCCAACACATAAGGTGCAAAATATTCTCTTCGTTGTTCGATAAATTTGTAAGAAATATTCTGGAGTATAAAGTAAACGATAGTTAAAATCAGGTTCCAAATAAATCACATACTGGAATTGGAGAATAAGTGAATAATGAACCCCAAATGATACAAAATATTCACCTTAAAATCCCCTGGTAACCAATACTAAATAAAATAATTCAATTCAAATAGGCTGTTACTAAATGTGTTGGGAATATTTTTATTACTATATTTGAAATAAAGTTTATTTTCACAGGAAGTTGTACATTTTTATTGCAGCGTCAAAATGTACATAAATATTTTTAAATAAAATATTTCTCGATTAGTGTAATTCGAATGAAACCGACCGTAAGAACGGAAATAAGTTAGACCCTTATGTGTTGCAATGATGAGTTCTGGATAATTTTAAACTAAAGATAACAACTAGGCATTCTAAACTCAAGATTTTGATTCTTAATAATTATGACACACATAACTCTGTAAATATAAAAATTTGAGGATGATAAACGTGAACTGTGTAACAAGTGCTAACATTTGCTTCAAATTTTTAGGTGTCACCATTTGGGAGATTTTTACATTTGGCGACAAACCATTCGATCGTATAGAAACGGCCAACGTAAAAGATCATGTTTTAGCAGGTGGACGTCTTCCACAACCTGATATATGCACTCTCGAACTATATCAAGTTATGTTAAATTGTAAGTTCACTTAAAATGTCATGATATGAAGCTCATTATTTCAAACTAATTTTCAAGGGCTTACTACAGTCAAGCAATGTTAACCAATAATTCCGTTAAAATAAGTAAGAGAATAAGTCATAAAAATCACTGACATTGTCCGAAAATAATTGTCATACTTGGAATTAAATAATCCAGGTTTTACTTAATGAGAGCAAGTAGTCAGAATTATACGGTTCAGTATTTCACAACTAAAAATATACCCCGTAAATAAACGCAATTTCTGCTCTAGTCGACTAGCTGCATAAAATAATTCAAAACTAACAATTGTTATGCTCAGTTAACAAACTATCTCTAGACTGATTAGGTAGCATTATGAATACTAAAACATGTAAACGCTTACTTACTAGAAGGATAATCATACATTTTCAGAATAAGTTTTTACTCTATACCCAAGTGCTTACGCTACAAGCCATGTATCTGTGTCATACTGGACAGACCATAGTTATTGGTTCACTTAATATTCAAAGTTCCAAATAGTCTTTCTGCTCTAAAACCCCACTTCAATCATTCTGAGTTTCTTGAGATTTCCTAATATGGAATATTATAATAACCCGTCTTTACAATCTACGGCTGTGAAGCATATTTGCTGATAACAGAAAACATGGATAGGTCACCAATACACGATGATTGAAGATTATTTACCGCAAAGCAGAAGCAATCAATTTTTACGTATTTTATAATATCGGAAAGCTTTATACTCTTTCATTCCTATTCTGTTATGCAGTCCTTGTATATTTCATCATATTTATTCATTTTGTGTACAATTACTAATTACAGCATGAATAGATAACGTAATTTTTCGTAGGCTAACATTTCATTTCTAAAAAAATAGATGCAGTTTTCCTTTTTTGATGTTGGTAAAGTAGATTTCCATGAACATTTATGATAAATCAACTACCCAGGAGTTTACTAATAGATGGAAGAACATTGAAGTAGAAAGCAATATTCACCTTTTCATTTCACTAATTTAATAATAGTTTTTAAACTTTGTCTTCTGATAGGTTGGAATGAAAATCCTGATGCTCGACCGAATTTCGTGGAACTGTATAACATGTTTAAGGATTTTGCACGTCAACCACATCTCTATCTTCATCCCAGAGTAAGATTCTATATTTTCTGACGAGTTTTATTTCTACATTTAGTAATAGCCTTTTAGAGCCTTTCTAAAAGGCATTTTATTACTCCTTCAAAAACATCATCAACTTGGCTTTACTGATGTGATTCAACAACTCCAGGTCGATAATTCTAAATAGTAAATGGATGTATTTAGGGTAAAACGGTAGTTTACCCTTAAACTTGTTTCACTTTACTCTTATTTCATTATGCGCTCCTACAATCTGATAGGTATGTGTTAAATTGCAGCTAAGAGGAAGTATGGGCTTATGCATCCCTTTTTCAATGTTCATCTTTTACAGTCATTTTTCCGTTCATATGGCGGGTGAGTAGGCATATAAGTGTGTAATTTTCACTGGATATTTCACTTAATGCTCTAACTATCATTTTATTTGTGTTTGTTATCGAATATGTCGGGATGCGATGATGTTTTCATAGCAGACAGATGGGGATAACCTTAGATGCGTAAAATAAAATCTTCAGTGAAAATTATACTCTCATATGCGGCATCTACACACCGAATGAACGGGTAAACGCCGGAAAATGTTGGATACGCCACATTTATTGAGCACTAAAACAAGGATGGATAACCATACACAAAATATAATACTCATCTGAAACCCGAAATTATGACTGTTTTACAATAACATCTGACATTATCAGTACATCGAAAGAAAGTTTTCATAACTACCTCTCACAGCTGTCCAACTAAGAGATAAAGAGCTCTTTATGGAACAAAAATAAGACGAATGGAATTTTAAATCTTATAGAAATAATTGTACTATACATTTCAAACACCTTACTGCTTATTCAACAGTTTTTGTACGATCATTAACATTACAAATCTCTATTAAATAAAATATCTTTCTCGCCTAGTATCAAGGAACCCGGCCTACTATATTATAGTTTTATACAAAGAAAAAAACATTAGCTAGTACACTGAACAAACTTTATTTCAAAAATGGAAAAATTGTGTTTGATGCATAGCTACCAGTGGACTTGAATGCCGAATTATCTTAAGTGGTAAGGAAATATTTTCGAATAATCTTTAGAAAATCAATATGACTCATAAACAGCATCGATTCTTTCCTATCACTTCGTTTAAATAAATGCCCACTCACTTCAAATGACAGTTTTATTTTCAATACACTGTTCCAAGCCAAAATAAACACCAATAACAGGAACAGTTCGTGAACTCCCAATCGTTCAGAAACTATTATTAAACCGCTAGCTAACAATATATACACGCATGTTTGTGTGAGACAGAAATACTCATAAACTTATCCTCTTGTCTTTTGCTATATATATAATGTCTAATTTTTTTTGTCAATGCTTTAGTGAAGTGTAAATGGTTTATCATAGATTATTTCAAACAATTCAGTCAAACACTTACAAACATGTATTAAAGTAGGTTAAATGTTCCTGGTTAGTGAGATAATTAACATCTGAACTTGCAAGTGAGCTCATCTAGCTATAGACAACGTATTGAGCTTCATAAGTTAATTTACTCTAATCCATAACCGCACACTGACCGATAAGTTGCTTGTCAATGTGGCTTAAAATGTAAAGGCTTTTAATGCGTTAGCTTTCTTGACAAACGATTAAGATGGTGATTAGTTAATGTAGTGTAGCTTCTTAAGTTTGTTACAATCCATTGACCGGGTGAGTTTCAATTTTAGAAAGACTGTAAATGTGAAGTTTGTTTAGTATTCTTCTAGATAAACACATTTTATTTCATTTGTATTCTGTATGGCTTACTGTTAGAGGACATTTAAGCAAATAAACACTTTTCAAAATCAAAGTTTTAAAATAATTGTTCAATGAATGTGATCTCTTGATTTACGATGAAACAAATATTTTTATACCATAAAATTGATTAAGTCATTGGATATCTATCCGTATCCAAATCTTTAGGCTTGATGTTTGAGTAAAAAGACTTCAGTACTTTTATCACCGAATAAAAAGTATTTTGCTTTAGAAAATAAACACAGTTTTTCAATATTTGATAAGTTCAGACTAATAATATTGACTTCTACGTACATTGCTAAACACGTTGACGCTCAGATCGCAGTATCTGATATTCATAAGTACTAAAACATATAAGATTTCATAAATCATGAGGTGTGTAACTATTCATAAAGAAAAAAATTAAATAGTCACATTTCCATTTTAATTAATCGACATTCAAATTATTAAAAATTATCCATAAGTTAATTGTTTATTTCGAGAAATCTTGACTATCCAAATTTTCTTCACTTGATACTTTAGAATGAAAGTAGTTCAAATACTGAAGTGTACAGTAGCACTGGTGACACAAGAAGTCGTACAACAATCTATCCAACTACTCGGTTATCTGGTGAACGTTTTCGACAACCAGACCAAACTGTTCCTTCATTTCAGTCAATGAAAAGTAGGAACTCTTGTTCGCCTCTACAAAATTCAAGTTCGAGTAGTGGGTTAACAAATAGGCGCTTTGATGTTGGTAGACGTACACGTACCAGTTTATTACTACCTCCAACAGTCCTACAAGCTAATCGTACTGGGAAATATCCGCGACATAAACGACGTAGTGTTGGAGCTCGCACTGACTACACAATGTCAGCATCCTTAAGTATAAACTCTGGGATTGGTGAGCGTTGGGGCAATTCATCGTTCGCTACACACAGTCACCCAACGTTAATTAAAGTTGATGAAGCAAACGGAACAGCAAATATTAGCCATAATTTTAAGATAAATAGCAATACATCTGGAAATAACCGAAATAATGAACAGTTTAATGTTGGTCTGTTTTCAACTGATTCATGGGCAAGTAGTGGACAACCCTTATTATCAAGTGACCAAGAAAGTTCATTAAGCCATTTAATGTTGTCAAATTTCGGTTACACAAGTAGTGAAAGCAGAAGCAGTATGACAGTCAACTCCCCTGGCCAACACAATCGAAATTTTTCGTTAGCAGGTTCATCAGTTCCAACGGAATCAAGAAACTCAGAACAACAATCTGTAGATGAACCTACGTCGAACACACAGAGAATAGGACTTGACGTGAGAAGTGGTCTTCCAGTCAATACATCATTCGAGGCTGCTGCAGGTTATGTATGGCCTCAATGGCCTGATGCCATTCCTAATCCAGAAAATAGCAATTTAGACCAGGCAAATTCAAGTGAAACTTCTTATGTCTTGACCGCAATCGATTCAGAATCGGAAAACAATTTACCGTTCCTTAACCGCCAACTTTGGCTTCGACGTAATGCTCGTCAGCGGCGTTATTATCTTAGACAGCTGCAAATGCACAGAAGCGTTGCTGATTCCAGTTTGCCAGAACAAGCAGGTGAAGATGCTATGGATGAAACTTCTAGTTGGGCAGAACCCTTGCGATCAAATCAGAGTAACCCCAATGGGCAGCAAGAAGACAGTGATACTGATCCAGGTTCTGCGGATAGATACTGGCCCGATCCAACATATTCTACACAAAACGTGTAGCACTATACTAGTTTACGATTTTGTACCTTTACATCTTTTTATGACCAATTTTATAATCACATCTTGAGTTTAAAATGTCTTTTCTAATTCATGATCTCATCAGATACAGCAAACCTATCAAGTATCAACAGCTCGAAATGTGTAAATACCTCACCCATATTTACTTTCGGTTAATATGAATATATTATAAACTGACTTTGTGTTTCACCTAGCGACTATGTCATTTTCGAAACTGATTGCATAAAATTAAAACCCATTCTTTCTGTAAATGTATCATCCTGTATATTTAGGTTCATAATATTTATTTACCAATCTCTAAAAAAAGCATGTTTATGAAGAATGATCTTATCTGTATTGTAAACTAATCAAGTTTACTATTGTGTACACGGTTAAGAGTTGTTCCATGCTAAAAACATTACGTTGGTTTTTATAAGTTTCGAAGATATGGCTGGAGAAAATATAATGAATTATTTAAAAGTTATGACCAGTTTTTAATTATCCATAAGCAGTTGACTACAAACAAGTAAATATAATCAAAATGAGGTGAACCTTACACAAAACTATAAAAGAGAATTAGTTTTCGGAAAGTAAAGAATAATTCAATGACTCTCTTTTTGTTGTTCTAACACAAGATGTCTATCGGTATAGGGTTATGGGAGTTGTTGAGTTTCATTGAAATCATGAACCAGTCAATGTTAGACCACCATTGAAAACCTGTAAGCAGTGGACAGCCGATTCCTCCTATTAAGGGACTCCTCAGCAGTAAGCATCTACGACATGCAAGCTGGGGTCAAACTCAGGACCTTCAGTCTCGCGTACTAACGCTTAACGTCTAGACCACTGAGTTGGCATCCAAGGATGTCTGATTTTAATTAGTCCACAATATTGTGCGGTCATCTTCATTTTTCTTCGGTAAGCAACTGCCAAACATCTGACTAAGTTGAACTCCACTGGTTATGGCATTTTACTAGAACTCTGAGAATGCTCTCTCGAAGCTATTCACTAGTGAGCACACGATAATTATCAGTAATGGGTTGGGGAGGTTGTTGATTTTCATGTTTAATGATGTAAAACGAATTTTTGTGAGGTCTCATAGAGAAAACAACTGTAGTATGGGAGTTAGAAATGAACGTGAATTGACGGGAATCAATTTGACGAAGTTCACACATCAATCGAAAAATCTAGTGGCTATTGGTGTTTTAGTGAACAAGAACCCAGGCGAGAACAACCAATTTATTCTTTATTACAAAATTACAATATGTATTGGTAAAATATGAGAACCATACATGTATACTTCATTTGTAAATCTTTCATCAATCGTCCTTCACATTATTTATGCTTCTTCCAATTCACAATTCCTCTCCATTTCCCTTACTGTTTTCTTCAACTTGACCTTTTTAGCCTTTTGCTACCAGGTTTTCCACTTCCGATTAGTGTTACCTACCACTTATGCCAATCGGCATAAGTGGCACCTATCACACTTGTTCCCTCTTTGAACGGTTATTCTTGCGGTGTTTCTGCTCGTCGTGCCACCCTCTTTTCAGCTGCACTCTGTGACACTCTTCCCGTCAAAATGTCGAGTTCTCTGGTGCGCTGACCCTCATGACATTGTCGACATTCCGGGCCATCTACCTCCGATGTTCGCCCAGCAACGCACGTCCCAATGCCTCTATCCATCGACAGCAACCGTTATGACCAACGCCGACCCGCCAGAACACTCCACTCCATATAGAAAGACCCACGAAAAGTCCTTCTACTTAATCAAAGTTTGGACATTGAACAAGTCTAGCACCCAGATTACAAATCGATAGCTTACAGTGGCTTTGCTTCGTTAATCGATCACTTTGACAACCGTTACAACATAAGTCTCAAAGGTGTTTGAAATCAGAAGACAATGAGAAGCGGCAACTACAGTTTATTAGCGGATAGTGCAGATTACAAAGCTAAAGACACATCGGGCGAATTTGAAGCAGAAGTGAATAATTATATGTGAGAAAATACATAGGCAAATCCTATACTTTTAATCCTCATATTACCTTTAATACTTGTAAGATCCATTTTGAAGTTTTTGTGTGTAAAAATCCCTCTATGCATCCATTTTCAACTTGTTCCTATTGTTTTATTTGATTGAACATTTTTTAAATCTTTTTAATGCCATTTGAGATGGTAAATATTTTACTTTATTACAGTTTTCTCATTTTTTCTCTCGACCTTACTGTGTTTCTTCCTGAACTGTATTTATGTTGTTTTAGATGATACTTAGTCTTGGCGGCATCCATATTGATTGTTCTCCCTTTGATTGTGTTGCTTGAGTTGACTGGGATTGTGCATTTTGATTGTGAATTGAAGCTTTTTCAAGAATTCGAAACCTTTTGTTTTATAAAGCAACAAAATATTACTTTTTGAACGGATTTTTACGCGATCTATCCAGAAAGGATAGAACAACACTTATTTTTCGGGACTCTCGGCAATTTTCTTACATTCCTTATCAATTCGCTTTCTTAATGTAATTTAGATCGATTATTGAGGGAACAGTTATTGATTGAATAACTGAGCGGTAATATTTGTCTAGGTAATAATGTACATTTGTATTTATAATGAAATTTAGAACCGTTATGTTTCCAATCACCTTGTTTTGATTTCAACTAGGCAATAGCGCGTTACTAGACTACCCAGACAATTATTCCTCAGCTCAAACCGTAGTTTGGATCTTACAATACTTTCTTCCTAACCATAACCATAATCACTAATTTGGTTGTATAAACGAATTTATTTGTATTTCCATTCAAATTAAACTGTAGACAGTTTAGATTTACCCTGGATAAAGCATTTGTAAAATGAAATTAACGGTGATGTGTATGAAATCAGCTTGTTTACATAATATTTCCTTGCAAAAAGGTGCAGGGACAGTTATGGAGTTAGAAGTGTGTGGCTATGTATCTTAAATCACCATGGTTTTCATGAAATGGGGTCCATGTTAACGTACTGTTTCACATGGAATTTGTTAACTTGGTCAGTTGATCACACTGAAAACAGTGGTTTTTAAAACGTATAATCTACACAATGGATGCAACTGGAGTCCTGTAGAGCTTTACCAGTAGGTGTGTGCATGTCTCTATATTGAATTAGAGTTGTTAACATTTTGGACTTCTTTCATTTTTCACGGAACAGTAGTGTGCATTGAACTAATTTATGATCGCTGTTATTAAACATTTTATCAACCACTATGAATCCCAGTGTGACGCTGTGACAGAATATGGAGTCGATAATTTTGTGGTTGTATGTGTTCAATTCACGTGTCGCTGTATATCATATATGGCTAAAGATCTTGGCATAATTTCAAGGCACTATGAGTCAGCGTGTTTCATCCAGTTAATGCCTGGCATATTGAGATCACTGCACATCATTTTGCTGTCGAAATATAGGGTAGCAATCGATGCAGGCGATTCACAATAATGTCTGTTTAACAAAACGTGTTTGGGGCTCCCTATTTAAACCCCATTAATATTTTGTAGTTACAAAAATATGTCCCATGGACATTATCACACCAAGCGCTTTTGTGAGGACAACATCAGCAACGGTTTCCGACCTTGTGCTTCTAGATATGAATATTAGGCAAAAATTCCAGTTTCGGAGCCTCAGTCATAACGACGGAGGTTGTAATTGTTTTTGTAGGAATATCTGGACCTGAAACAGCTGACTTTCTATTATACGAAAATGTGAGTTCTATAAAGGGAACCAGGACCCGTAGATAACTCATATTACTTAAGGCAGATCAAGCATTGATTTGAAGTGGTATCAAGTTGAGTAAATGGTTGTGTAAATAAACTGATCAATTCAATGTGGTTTCTGGCGTACACACTCATGATATGCGTCAGATGTTTTATAAGGGTATGGAGATCCAGATTTTACTGGTATTACGGAGGCTATATTTTTGATGGTTTCCATTTTATGAGTTACTATTGCTTACTTACATTTCACCAGAGAATTGGCTCCAACGGCAAATCCAGTGAAGAAAAGTAGTTAAACATTGATCTTTAGTCTAGACTCTGAAAACATCTTGGAATCCCGATAGGCCTGAAGTAGGAATAGATAACTCCATTACAAAGAATGAATGTGACACAGCGTTAAAAGACTATTGTTGTAGGCAGTGAAAATTATTTGAAGCAGTGGCCATACTAAAAGGCAGACAGTCAGCTGGACAGAATGTACAACTATCCGCTTAATATCGGATGGCTTAATCGTTTTCTACGGAGTTGTTAATAAGAACCACCCTTAGTAAACTTTATAAGTTATTAATCTTCATTCGTTATAGCCCCCTTATTCCTGGAGAGGCATTAAAAAAACATATGCAAATAGACACCCAGATCTCACCCATTAAAGAAGAAGAATGGTTTTTGGGTTTTTAAGAAAGTATAGTTTTCTTGATAACAAGTCAAATCATACTTAGCAAGATGATGGACACCAATATTCATGCTGATCTAGAGCCTTCAAAAGGAAGCACTCCCAAATGAATAAGACCGGAGAAGATTGCTCCGGATCATTTGATTGCAGGTGTGAATTTTAATTCATTTCAAAAATATTGATGGAGCTAGCCTCAGAAAGTTTCAGTCTTTACAGTGAAAGGGTAGCTTTGAAAATTTCGAATAAAATTTGGGGAGCTGAGCTGCTGGAGCAATGTGAAAGTCTTTTGACAAACGAATTCCTCTAAAAGTGTGCGAAAATGGCAGGATTTTCTATCTAACGTTATTATGTACCCATTACCAAAAGTTAACCGCGATCGCTCCAAATGGTTTTATGAAGATCAAGTTGTGAATATACTGAATGTTTTGTTGATTTGATATTGCAGTTTTGAAACATTTTCTTAAAATTTGTATGAGGAGTCTTCTACAATTAAATATACATAGGTTTTTACCTTGAGGCAACGGTGATCCACTTCTACTAGTTACAGAAACCTGTTTAGTGAAAATATTTTTTCCCTCCAGAACCGTTCGAACTGTCCGAGTTGTTTAGACGTGCACTCGCTATGTAGTTGTATACAGAATAGTTATTCGCTTTGCTACAAAGGTCGGAAGCTACAACGGTATTTCATTTTATGATATCAACAAAATAGGTATAAAAATTGCCAATAGTCATCCTATGGTTATCAGGAGTACAGTAAAACTAACATGAACCGTATGACCTGTGTCATATATATATATATTCATCAAATTTGGGAAGTATTTAGGTTGAAATAAAGAGCATTCAGAATCGCAAATTCGTCCTATAGATTAGGGAATCATAACTCTACGAGTCTCTAAAGCCGTGTATTGACTGACAAAGGCCTAGTGAAATTACAGAACTCAATTCCTTCCCATCTACTAAAATACATGATATGTTAGGCGCAAATGCACAGCCATCTGATAGAGTTGCACTTTAAAAAGTTACCGTGTCTGTGCCCTACAGTTATTCCATTCAGCATATGTTATACACAGTCGCCTCTCAGTACCGATCACGTCCTGCAATGCGACCTGTCTGAAAACTAAAGACAGGACTAGTCAGATGTAATGTCAGTACTTTTTACTCAACAACACATAATAATGGTGGTCACTCCCGCTGCTGAAAGCATGTAGAACTACGAACACCGGAATTCGGACAAACTCCATGGTGAAAAAGTACACAATCTTACAAAAATTATAACGGCAAACACATACTCCCTACGGTGTTGCTGATTTATTAAATCTCATTAGAAATCACTGAAATACTCTTTTATAAAGAAAATGAGGCTTACCTTCATGCATGCACAAATGTTGGAGTCACGTTTTTAACCCATAAGAAAGTAAGAATGACAAAGCCACATGCATGTTACACATCCTATTCAGTTACTAGCACTCATATTCGCAAGTAAACTGTGGTAAAATTTTAAAGATACGTTCGGTAAAATCTAACCACTGTAAAAAATTACTGTTGATCTGGTTTCCAAGTTTAAAATCGACCTAGACATGCAGGTCAGGTTGCGATTGTTAGTAAACAAAATTCCAACGACACCTAAACTCGGAAAATTGTTATAAATACTAGTGAACAAGCGCTCTTCGAACAGTATTGGTAACGACTCAGTACTTGCTACAATCTTAGTGATAACATGGACGATGATAGTCAAAATGATGGTTTATAGAAGAGCAATTTACTGGATCCTGTTGGCACATGATATTTAAACCTAAGTTTTTTTTCTCGAGTCAATTGTCTAGTATCATGAACAGCACTGCTATGTAACGTTGGAGAGGTTTTTTCCAGCCATGATATTCCTGATGTCAAACAACAACAAAATGATCATCAAGTGACATATACAAACCAGAACTTTCGAGGCTAATTATGGTGCCTTTATTAGCATCATCGGTTGACCTAAGTGCCACATGCCAACAAATAGTTCGGGCAGCTCTATATATCTACATAATCTTTTCATTTGATGTTAATGCAACGTGTTAGTGATTTATAGCACGTCATAGATTCATGTGATTGAATTCCAACGAAAATCCTTCAGTCATAATACACTTAATATTAAAAGAAAATACTGCTTTACTTTGATAAATTTTGAAGCTGTTAAATTACTCCATTTTCCATTGTGAAGGTTAGTGTGAAAAATGGTCAACATTGAATTCGCAATTGAGATAAAGAGAAGATTACTTCTCCGATGAACGAACACAAAAAATATACGAAAATCTGTGCCTTGGAACTGTTTTCACTGTTTGGTGAGAAATTTCTACTTTGTATTTGTTTAACTGCACCAGTTGTTTAACCCCTTGGTCTCCCGCCTCAGACCTTGAGTCATCCGATTGGTCTTGGGTGAGTCATCTGTTTTGTCGCTGGGCAATTATGTAATAAGATGGATAAAAGTCAGATTCCAAATGAAACTCCCAGTGCTGAATCCAGTTCTATTAAACTTACAACTGCACCTCGCCCAACAACACTAAACATACTGTTGGACAATACAATAAAAAGTCCAGCATTATCTTCCTTCCTGACACCTTCTTTAGAAGAACTACAACCGATTTTACGTTCAGAGGTGGAAAAAATTCTTCAACACCTGAAAGCGTCTCCACAGACTCCTGGAAGCTTCCTCAATCCTAAGCATGTTACTGAAGAACAAGAGAGGTTCGCTAAGTAAGTAATATTCCTAGTACATCCTATTCTTCCAGTGTTTTTACTCAGAAGTTGAATGAGCTACGGGATGCATCTAGTTTTGCCTCTCTGACTGCGGCTCTTAGTCCTGTTACTTCTGCGGTAAATAATAGTGGTTTGTACAATATTAATTTGGCTGATTTCAACTCTCAAAATCTACCAAACTTTGCCGAACTATGTCGTCAGGCAAGTCAAAGTGGAATCAACACAACTCCAGCATCTATACTTTTTTACTCGCCAGCTTGCTTCGATGCTCAGTCTTTCCCGAGTGTTCAGACTGTTACTCCAGGTCTTGTTGCTTTTCAGCCTCAACAGACTGATTCGGTCAACTCAACGTCTGAACAGAGTATCACACTAACAAATTTACAAAATTCGCTTTCTATTTCTCTTCCCAATACTGTCCAACCAGTCACGGAAAGTGAAGTTACAACTGTTCAACTGCCTAACGGTTTGCGTCTTGGTATAACGACCAATGGTGCTTCACAAGCATCAGTTCTTCAGATGCTAGGTATTGAGCCCCAACCAGAGATTGTCCATCATGCCCATATTCAGAATCCATCTTTAGATCCGTCTCTTTGGCCTCTAAACATACAAACAAATTTACCCTCTAACGACACTTCCGATAGTCGTCGTACAGCTTCAGCAAGTTCACCACAAGACCCTGATGATGCTCGTCCTTCTTCAGTAGATATTAATTTAGAGCAAAATGATCCGATGCGGGACGTCAGGTCATCTTCCGTTTCTTCTGTTTCTTCTTCGTCTCAAGGAAATAGTTCTAGAAACCTAGCGGTTTCTAATCTCAAGGACACACGTTTGGATCCTACTGAGCAGTCGCGCATGCGGTTAGAACGGAAGAGAGCAAGAAACCGTGATGCGGCTCGTAAATGTAGGGAAAGAAAGATTCGTTTGATTAAAAGTTTGGAGAAAGACGTCATTCATCTCTCCGAAGAAAACAGGGCGTTACGCAATCGATTATCTCGCAGCAGAATTGAGGTAGAACGTCTGAAAATGTTTGTTGTCAATCATCTTGACAAGGACTGTCCTGCTTTATCTAGTAAGGTAGCTTAAATCAGTCTTCACTAGTAGCTAGTTTAATTTTATCTTAACAATCCTCCTGCTTTCTTATTTTTTGTGTGAAGCGCCAATCGGTAATAAGTTAGTTAATTTCGTATAATATTCACAAGTATTATCAGTCTAATTTACCTTGCTTCTTGCCATCCAAACTATATTAACTAGTGACTTTGTCCATGTGATTTTGTTCTGTGCACCCACTTGATAATATTCGCACTTCGTTTCCATTGTACAGACTCATCTACCTCATCGCTTTTGGCATCTAAAAGCTATCCTATTATAAGTCAGATTTTTGTTTGATATTTACTAACCTGTTGTCCAAAGATTATCTTGTGTGCTATTTCAAAAAATCTAACTTATCTAGTCGTGTTTCACTTTTCATTGTATCGGTATGTTTTGTTACACATAATTGCTAGGGTATTGTGGATCCCAAATTAAAACATCCTATTTAACGAAGCAATAGTTAGTTCCAGGTCAGAAATACGTAAAAGAAACTAAATGTATAATCAAAGAATTTAGACTATCATAAAACACTCGTCGGCTTAACATCGTTCTAGCTTGGTCATGTGTCACTTATTTTCATCGTTAAAATTAGTTATTTAGATTGAAGATTTTGGACATCGTAGTAAATTCCCTCGTTACCTGGCGATGTATCATTGCCATGCATAGGTCCTTGAATATTCAGACTTTATAACTGTTTTGGAACTAAATCCCAAAGTGCTGTTATCAAACTAAGTAAAACATCTGAAGTTTTCTGAACATACAAGAAGGGTTTCCCCTTCAAAAATACTCTGCTAGAAATAACTTCATAGCTCGTATGTTTTCGTTTAACGCGAGGACATCCTAAACATGACCACTGCGTTATGTATATTGTGTTAAGAACATCTACGAATAGGTAACGAAAACTGTCCACTGAGAACGTGTTTTGTGATTGATTGCGTTGTTGGTTGTTTCTGTAACCTAATATAAGCAATTCCTTAACTCTAGAGAGCTGTGGTGTACTATCAAGTATAGCTACATACTGTAGTTGCTCCGTTACTCAAGCATTTGTTCCCGGTAGTCTTTCACAGCGCAGTACTTGTAATACTTATTTCCCTAAAGAGACCATGAGTCCTGATTTATTTGCTTTGACTTTCATCTCGACGATGAAATTTCGTTTTTAGCCATAATTCACCGCAGAGAAATGATCTATTCGACTCTACTACTCTCACGTATTATGTAATATACATTGTAGTATTTTTATTAATATTTATTCAAATGCTCCCATGACTTGTTTGAATATTGTTCGTACAAACTAGGTACTTACTGGGGGCGCTATGCTAACAGCCACAGCAACCTGTTGACCTCATATTGAAAAACGAATTATTGCTGTTACTAGACCATCATAGTAGATTAGTTAGTGACAATCAAGTTCGTTGTGTCAAAGTGTAGGCAAGTGTATTTGTTTTGGTTCATGGTTGAATACCAATAATCCTACAAGAATAAAAGAATAGTAACTATAATATTCCACTTATATGTACGTACCTCAACAATAATTCGCCCCACCACCACAGATGGAGTTTTCTTTACATTTTCCGTATATTTCTAGAAGCTTCTGTATACATTTCCATTTAGATTTCGTGATGAAAAGATCACCTAGCCCAACAACGAGTTGACTGACTATTTCGAATAACCTATTTTCAGTATTTCCCTCACTCGCGTCGAAGTCATCCACGTATTCTTGTTATGTACACTTCTAGTTAATGATCAATAAAACTATCGATATATTTTTCCATGATAATCATAGTGAGGACTTTCGATGAAACAGCTACTGCATTCACTCTTTATCTGTTCTTAGATCCTAGGTTTCTATGTTCTATATAATTTCTTTTAAATTATTTCACTAATTTGTATTCTCAAATTGTATCTTGGATCCCTCTCGATGGTAGGTTCTACCCTAAAGTGGTGGTAGAGTTTGCCTATCGTGATGACCCAACCGAGCTATGCTGGCTGGAACACGTGTTCCTGTATGTTCTACCATGCCAGGAAGGTCGATTGGAGAACGACAGGACTAAAAGGAGCAACTCAAGGTCTGAGGGCAAAGTCGTACTGCTGACTGTAGAGGGGTGTGATAGCAGTAGGGTGTTTCCCTCGGACAACCAGCATCTGCAGCGATGCTACCTTCTCACAAGGAAGGACAGGGTTAGAAAACGTCGACCCAAAAATGTCACACCTCTCCTTACCTCATGCATTTCCGTCTCCGGTGGTAAGGCTCTTTAAAGAACGGAGCTAACACGCCAAAAACCTCCCACAAAAAGGCCGTGTGTGACCGGCCTCAAACAATTGTCCCTTGAACTCTGCGGTCGTTAAGACCAACATTAATCCAACTTCCTTTTCAGGCTCCTCAAGAAATACCCTTCCACGGTGTGGACAGCCGGGAAGTGATATCTGCCCTCATACCCGTAACAGCACACGAGATTGACTGAGTATAGTGTCTAAAATATTGGCTTCAATAATACTTCGATGCCTAACTAAATCTCACGAAGAGCAGACTAGAGAAAACCAGGCTGGTTTTCGACCTGGACGTGGTTGTATAGACCAGATATTCACATTACATCAGGTCCTAGAACATAGACACACTATCGTAGTATTTCTCGACCTTAGGGCGGCATTTGGCTCTGTTGATCGTGAGGTTCTGTGACAGTGTTTGTCACTGAAAGGAGTACCAAAGAAGTACATTAGCCTTATAAAGGCTTTCTACTCGAACACAGTTGGTTGAGTTAGAGCTTATGGCGAACTGTCATCAGAATTGATTACCTCAAGTGGTGTTCATTAGGGCTGTCCACTCTCTCCAGTCTTGTTTGACTTTATCGTAGACGTGCTCTTAGAAATAACGCTTTCCTCATCTAAATCTCCAGGAGTTGAACTTTTACCGGGAGGCTCACTTGTTGACTTAGAATACGCCGATGACATAGATATATTTAGTAAAGACACTGACAAGGTGCAGTCTTCTCACCACTATAAGCAACAATGCAGGCTTGTTCGGGATGCGATTCTCCCCCTCGAAGTGCAAAATGTTACTTCAGGACTGGGTTGCATCGACACCTGAACTAATGATAGGTATTGAAGTAGTTGAGCGTGTTGACCGCTTGACTTATCTTGGGAGTCTCATCAACCCTTGTGGTCTGGTGTGTGACAAAATCTCAGCACGGATACAGAAGGCTCGTCTAGCTCTTGCCAACTTGCTTCACTTATGGCGTAGGCGAGATATCGGTCTGCCAACCAAAGGACGGGTTTACTGTGCAGCAGTACGTTCCATCCTACTTTATAGCAGTGAAACGTGACCGGTAGGAGTAGAGGATATTCGACCCGACCGTTGCTGCTACCTTGACGTGGTGGTCGGGCTTGCCTATCGTGATGAAGCAATCGAGCTATGCTGGCTGGAACAATCGTTCCTCGAGGTCCTACCATGCCAGACAGGTCGGTTGAAGAGCGGTAAGACTAAAAGCAGCAATCCCAAGGTCCGAAGGCGAAGTCGTACTGCCGACTGTACAGAGGTGTGACGGCAGTAAGGTGTTTCCTTCAGACAACCAGCATGACAGCGATGCTGCCTTCCCACAAGGAGGGGTGGGGTTATAAAAGGTCGACCCTAAAAATGCACACCTCGCCTTATCCCACGGATTTCCGTCTCCGGCGGTAAGGTCCTTTGAAGAACGGGGCTAACGTCAAAAATCCCTCACAAAAAGGCCGTGCGTGACCGGCCTCAATCAGTTGTCCCTTGGGCACTGCGGTCATGCTCCCAGGTCGTTAAGACCAACACTAATCCAACTTCTTTTTCAGGTCCCTCAAGAAATACCCTTCCACGGTGTGGGCAGCCGGGAAGTGATATTAGCCCTCATACCCGTAACAGCTGACTGACTGAGAGGATATTCGTAGGCTACTAGTCTTCGAAGCATTGCTCGTATATCCTGGGACCACTGAGTAAATAATGCAGTTGTTAGAAAACGGGTACTGGGTAAGGATGGAAAATCGATTGATGAGGTAGTGAAACTTCATCAGTTGAGATGGCTGGGACATGTGTTACGTATGCCCAACCACCGACTGCCCCGACGTGCAATATTTTATGGTGTAGGAGTAGGTTGAAAGAAAGCTAGGGGCGGCCAGACCAAGACGTGGCACAAATCCATGAAGTCGCTGACAAGTTGACTGGGCCATGTTGGTAGGTGTAGACTACCTGGTTGGGATTCGCGAGATGATAGCAATCGATGGTTAGAGACCTTGAATGACATGACTCAAAATCGCTTGCAATGGCGAAGGTGCATCCACTCTTTGTGTTCTACCAAATTCTAATCTTCTGAATTCTTCATGTCCGTATCCTTTTTCTCTTTCCAAATTTATTTCTATGGATTGTACTCCTTGAATAACATCTTCAAACCTAATCTTTCGGATTACTGCTTATACTCTTACTACATCTACCACTATGGGATTTGGATCGACAATTGTATGTACGTACGAAGTTCTACGTTGTTGCTGGCTGACTTGGATCCCTGATCTTTTCTATTGCCACATATACTGTTACTGTCTCAACTATGGGGTTTTTCCTGACAATTTCATCTCGCTGTGCTGCGTTTGACCAACTGATAAGTTGTTGAACTGCTCAGGTGTCTTTATTAATTCTTCATGGTAGTCTTAGGGAATCACATTTCAGCTCTGATTCGAAATTTTCTTTTAGAAGTAAGCAACTGGGGATCAGTTTCTGTTCATACACTATTTGATTTATCAAGACTAATTGCAGCAACTGTTTGTAATCATCGTTTATAAACTCATTTTGCTAGGTTCAGGAGTTGCTCCTACGACGTATGTTCACTCATTTTTGTTTAAAATCCCACTTTACAGTAACAAGTGGTTTTCAGAATATTATGAGTAACGTGCACTACCATAAGATGCAAGTAATACTCTGCTTATGACCAGCCTTATTGGGACAATACATATTTTTTTTAAGGATTAACTACTAAAGATATGGGTGGCTAAGGATGTGTACCATATGAATTTATTTACACTTTATCGAGAATTTTAACCTGGAACTAGGAAGTAAGTCACCTAACACTAGATCGGTGGATAGTTGCAAGGCATACCAAAAATCGATTTACTAAGCAACATGTACATGAATTAGTCTACACGACCTCACCATAAATAACCGCTAGATTCGCCCACATTATTTTCACTCTGTATTGACCTATTTTGTGTGTACTACATGTGTTTTGGTAAATAACTTTCCGAACAAAGTAGTCTGATAGGGATTTAATGTTGACCCTGGCCTTGCTAATTTAAACTGGGTAGAGGCATTCGACCAAACATCCTATCCGTTTCCTGGGACGTGACACGTGAGACATTTCTCCCGTCTTTTAGATAGCCAACTGGTAGTTTCACGCCTGTACCTCGAGTAGAAAATTTTATAACTGTCTAATTCTATAATCAAATCGTCACGTTTAACATAAGTCAAATAAGTAAATAGTCATGATAAGCTCATTTTCTAAATCACTTAGTTTATTTAGACATTGATTCGTTCAGACAAAGAATTATGGATGTACCACTAGGTAATGTCTACGCTTCAAGATATTCTTGTACTCTGCGCCTGTTACCCATGATATCTGAAATTAAATGATGTCGCTCGAACAGTTCAAGCGATATCTGTGAGCAAACTACTTAAATGGTCTATCTCACAATTATCCTACAAATTTAAGTGTATGGTTGCTTCTTAAATCGCTCATTCATTAACCAACCTAATTGATTATATGAAAGTAGAACCTGAGAATAGTCACAAAATGTAGCATACCACTGAAGTCCTCTTTATTTTCAGCGTTGGTTCAGATGGTAGCTTGAATGTGTTTAAGAAAGCTGCGTTAATTTTGTGTAAAACATGCTTATTTGTAGGTAGAAAATGTTCATGTTCACTAGATGGTCTTACATTTCCATTTAGTTTCTTGTCGAACACTGTAAAGTACCTTCATTATAAACGTGGTTATTTAACCAAGTAGTTTAAATTCAGAATGCCCATTATTGTACACGAAGTCCCCTATCCGTAGGATTAACACAATGAATTGTAACTTTTACCTTCTGATTAAGCATATGGTTTCAGCATTTAAGTGTGGTCTATTTTGAGACTATAAAAATGTACACTAATGTCGTGAATATTGGTACTAGTTGGGTGTTTTGACAGTTTTTAAGTTCTAACAAACTACTGTAAATGTAACATATTGGGTTTGTTTCTACTTATGTATTGTGAGCCAAGCGTTTCGCCAACCAAAGCGTTTTAACGATGAATTTTAACCTTTTATCAAGTGAAACCACCTAATTGGACTGCCCATGTCTTGTTGTTTTTCGCACTCAAAATTAAAATTTATGAATTCTAAGTAAATTGGTGATCAAAGTAATTAAAATATGTAATAAGTAAAACCTAAATTTGAACTCATCAAATGTTATATTCGGGTCTTCTAAACAACTAAAATACATCGTATGTCTGTTAATTTCATGAAACCTAGAAAAAACCAAGTTGCTTTTGTTGAGAAAAGTTGTGTGGCAGTTCACGTCTAGCCAGAAAGCACTTTGTGTACTAGGACGTCATGCAAATTGACGTGATTGAGAAATTGGAAAGAGAAGAACAAAAGAAAGAAATCGATAATCCGGCATGCACATACAATGCACTTTTAACAAGGAAAACAGTAATACAAGCCTCAAATTACGACAATCTTGGAATCGAAACTAAAAGTAGATAGTTTTACCTATTATAGTTGCAAACTACCTTTCTAGTGTGTTCGTGATAGCGCTTACAACACCATAGATGGTTTAATTTTAATTATTTTACTTATGGTTGCCTATAGAACGAAATTAGTCAATGCAGTAAGTCGAATGGTTTATATCTTTTTAGTTAGAAGACTTTAAGTTGAATTTTGTACAATCCAACACGGCAACTATTGTCTAAAATCATTTGGAATGTATACAAATGAGTAATTAGGTTTTAAACTGAAGCGAATTCATATTTGTAAAAAAGTGTTTTTAACAAACAGTAGGTAGACTAGACCAACTAGTGAGACCATAATTTATGGACGACCTTTGAGCGACGCCAAAGTGGCCTTGAGAATGTCCATCTACTGACTGGGACTAAATGGGGGTTTCAAACCAGTGTGAAGGGTAAGGATTGTGACTTACAGTTGATGGTTAGGGATAGGGATTAGATTTAAGGTTTTCATCATGAATTGACATCAGTCAAAAAGTCAAGACGCTATTTAGCCAAAAGGATAAAGAATTTCGCGCCGAAATCCAAGACCTGTTATCGTAAAGTCGATTGGTTCGTTTATAAATTATAGTCTCGCTGACCAACTCATTTATGGAAACGGAGATTTTCAATTCGGAGTTATGTATCATATCTGTTATGACTGAATGCGGGTTGGATTGATTCAATCCGAGAAAAATACACCAGTGCTAGGCGAAGATTAATTCCATATCCAAATAGAAGATTGAATATCTCTTCATTCATATATAGATTCAATTTAAGTTGATTATTGACTAAACTTTAATGACCAACTTATACGAATGTTATACTGAAAGTGTGGGAAAAAATATCGAATGTCAGCTTTAATAAATCCATAATCCTACATTTGGTCTCTATTTAGCAATATCAAATCATATATTCTCAAAGTCTTACATTCTCATCCACTATCACAGTCTTAGCCAAGTTGTATTTAAGTACAGAATTTTATGACCAAAAGGAAATCAACCAGTCAGTTTTGTTGTTGTTGATTTATTTCATCTCATCAAAACTACTACCCAAAGCTTCTCAACCTTCCTATATCGTATTCATTACTGTTTAAGATTCTTATTTCCCTTCTAATTAAATTTCTCAAGATTAGTTTCCAAATTCTGCCCTAAATATAATCTATATTAGAGCTCTCCAAACATATTCAACTCACGCCATCTGAACTTCTTAAAACACTGCTACATTGGATCAATCTTTCATCAAGTATTACACGTTTTCTCAGTTCATATATTTTACTTTGGATATTGATTCTCTATCGGAAAGAAAGTGTTGCTCTACTTGGGACTACCGAACTAATTTTAAGAAAAACAAATCTTAGTTTTCTTTAAGTGTATTATACTTTTTACGCATGTGTTTTCTATTCTTCCGTGATATTTCCACCTGTTGATATTCTCATTAAATCTAGGTAAAACCTACTCAGAAAAATACTTTTCTTGCAAAAGAGGCGTTTCACTATATTTTGAAAATAAAAATTTAGCTAAAATGCAAATCATAGGATTACCTAACAACATCAGGTCACTGATGTATCTAAGGTGTAACATGATGCTAGTGGACTGTTGCTAGGTAACCGTTTTATACCTTTGTTTGTCTTGGTCGTTACGAAATACTTATTCTTTTTCTACATCTCTGGGGCTTAGTGCGGTTTAAAATTAATGTTGAAATAAAC
Source organism: Schistosoma mansoni (assembly GCF_000237925.1). Taxonomy (NCBI): domain Eukaryota; kingdom Metazoa; phylum Platyhelminthes; class Trematoda; order Strigeidida; family Schistosomatidae; genus Schistosoma; species Schistosoma mansoni. Next base: position 26,700,169 of record NC_031502.1, on the reverse strand, counting down.
AGTAAATGAAGCAATACTGTCGGTCATTCTATCACATTAGTGGATTACTATAACAGCTAGCCTTGACTCTTGACAAACTACAAAACACAATTGTTTCCCTAATAGCTAGTGTTTACTTCTCGACCTAGCTTTTTCCCATTGCAAAAAAGTCACCGTTTATCTTGATTATCCTCCTGAATCTGCACTACACAACTAATTTCATGAAACACTCTTTTATTAATCAATAGACAAGCCCATATAGAATACAATTTCAACTCACTATAAATAACTTCATCTTATTTTTATTTTTGTTATTATTATTATTTAAACACATAAATATTGGTACAATGGGGCACCAGATGTATATGCGCTGCACAAATCTCATTTGATTTGTGGGAGGGTTGTGATACTTCTCGGGTGCCCAAACTGAAGCAGGTGGTTTTCTTAGGGGACCACACCTGGAACCTTCGACCTAAAGGTCTGATCTACAAGGCAGTGGTGCGTCGTGAGGAGATTCAGTCCCATGGTAGCCGGTGACCAATGATTGATTTATACGCCATTTGTCCCCTCAGGATACTGGAGCCCATGTGCACCATTGGTTTGGAATCAGGATTTTACAACTCCTCTAGGTGGACTTTCCGTGTCCACTGGCCCGGTTAAAGCGCCGGACATTCGCTTTTCGTCCTCTCACTTTCGTAAACAACACCCCCCCGACCGTTGCTGCTACCTTGACGTGGTGGTCGGGCTTGCCTATCGTGATGAAGCAATCGAGCTATGCTGGCTGGAACAATCGTTCCTCGAGGTCCTACCATGCCAGACAGGTCGGTTGAAGAGCGGTAAGACTAAAAGCAGCAATCCCAAGGTCCGAAGGCGAAGTCGTACTGCCGACTGTACAGAGGTGTGACGGCAGTAAGGTGTTTCCTTCAGACAACCAGCATGACAGCGATGCTGCCTTCCCACAAGGAGGGGTGGGGTTATAAAAGGTCGACCCTAAAAATGCACACCTCGCCTTATCCCACGGATTTCCGTCTCCGGCGGTAAGGTCCTTTGAAGAACGGGGCTAACGTCAAAAATCCCTCACAAAAAGGCCGTGCGTGACCGGCCTCAATCAGTTGTCCCTTGGGCACTGCGGTCATGCTCCCAGGTCGTTAAGACCAACACTAATCCAACTTCTTTTTCAGGTCCCTCAAGAAATACCCTTCCACAGTGTGGGCAGCCGGGAAGTGATATTAGCCCTCATACCCGTAACAGCACACGAGACCAAGTTGGTCACTTTCAATTCCTTCCTACACCTCCTAATAACTCTCTTATCTCCACGACTAACCCTTCCCACGTCCTTTTATCACCTCGCACCGCTAGGGCAAACGATTCAAGTACACGGAACGTTATTCCTGGTCTCCTGAAACCACGCTCTAAACTACATATAGGAACTTTTAACGTCCGAACATTGTGCCAAATAGGACAACAGGCTTCCTTAGCTAGGACTTTAGAATCTTACACCATCGATGTGTGCTGCGTCTCGGAAACGCGCATACAAGATCCGAGTAGTGTCATTCATTTGACTTCACCTAATCAAAATAAAGAACCATCTCGATACACGCTTCGTGTATCTGGAAGCCCTGATGCTGCTTCCCGTGGCCTCGCTGGAGTAGGTATAGCATTAAGTCCTAGGGCAGAACTAGCTCTTTTAGACTGGATCCCAGTAGACAGTCGTCTATGCGCTGTCCGACTAAACGGATCAGTAAGGACTCGGAATGATAGGGAAACTCGTCGTTGCCTCTTCGTCGTCTCTGACTACTCTCCCACTGACTGCAGCTTAGACGATATAAAAGATGAGTTTTACAGGAAACTTTCTGACCTTCTCCGAAAAGCTAGGCGTTCTGATGTAGTAATAGTGGCAGGTGACTTTAATGCTCAAGCAGGTAAACTAAGTGAAAGGGAAAGACACCTGGGTGGATCTTATGGTGTCATGGCTAAAAGAACAGATAATGGCGACCGTCTGTTGCAGCTGTGCTCAGATAACCGCCTATTTCTTGCAAATACTAACTTTAAGCATAAGGAAAAACATCTTTTGACATGGCGACCCCCGAATTCGTCCCAACGTTGGACCCAATTAGATCACATCGCTATCATCCACCGATGGAGGGGCTCGATAGAAGACTGTCGATCATTCTGGGGCACATGTTTAGACTCAGATCATGCTCTAGTGTGAGCACGTATCTGTCTGCGTCTTACTGGACGTAGGAAAGACACTGCAGGGAAGCCTCTAAGGGTTCTACTTAATGATAAGCAAGCTAAGAATATATTTCAGGAACAACTGGAAAAACAGTTAGACAGACATGTAAGTTGTGCCCACCCCGAGGCAGCGTGGAATGACGTCCGAAAAGCTGTGGAAACAGCAGTGATATCCGCTAGTAAGGTAAGCCATAAGGTCAGGGAGAAACAATGGGTCTCAACAGCATCTACCGCACTGATAGATGCTCGTAAACTCATCCCATCTGGCTCTGAACATAACGAAGAGCGGAGTCAGCTTAAGCGAAGGCTAATAAGAAGCCTACGCAATGATCGTGAACAGTGGTGGGTAGCGAAAGCAAGAGAGATGGAAAAGGCAGTGGTAATAGGTAACAGCAGATAGCTTTTCAGACTTATTAAAGAAACCGGCATTAGGAACCCAACTATTAGCGAAACTATCTCAGACAAAGATGGGCATATCATTCATTCTCAATCCAGGAGATTGGATCGATGGGCAGAACACTTTAGGGATCAGTTCAACTGGCCTTCAGCCACACTTCAGTTACCCACGATCCCCAGTCGTCCTGAATGGCAAATTGAAGTAAGTCCTCCAACTCTCTACGAGGTTGAAAAAGCTATAGGAAATCTGAATCGACACCTGAACTAATGATAGGTAGTGAGGTTGTTGAGCGTGTTGACATCTTCACTTATCTTGGGAATCTCATCAGCCCTTGTGGTCTGGTGTATGACGAAATCTCAGCACGGATACAGAAGGCTCGTCTAGCTTTCGCCAACTTGCGCCATTTATGGCGTAGGCGAAATATCCGTCTAGCAACAAAAGGACGGGTTTACTGTGCAGCAGTCCGTTCCGTCCTACTTTATGGCAGTGAAACATGGCCAATAAGAGTAGAGGATATTCGTAGGCTACTAGTGTTCGATCATAGGTGTCTTCGAAGCGTTGCTCGTATATCCTGGGACCACTGAGTAAATAATGCAGTTGTTAGAAAATGGGTACTAGGTAATGATGGCAAATCGATAGATGAAGTAGTGAAACTTCATCAGTTGAGATGGCTGGGACATGTGTTACGTATGCCCAACCACCGACTGCCCCGACATGCAATATTTTATGGTGTAGGAGCAGGTTGGAAGAAAGCTAGGGGCGGCCAGACCAAAACATGGCACAAATCCATGAAGTCGCTGACAAGTTGACTGGGCCATGTTGGTAGGTGTAGACTACCTGGTTGGGATTCGCGAGATGATAGCAATCGATGGTTAGAGACCTTGAATGACATGACTCAAAATCGCTTGCAATGGCGAAGGTGCATCCACTCTTTGTGTTCTACCAAATTCTAATCTTCTGAATTCTTCATGTCCGTATCCTTTTTCGCTTTCCAAATTTATTTCACCGTATTATACTCCTTCAATAACATCTTCAATCCCTTATCTTTCACATAATGCTTATACTCTTACTACTTCTACCACTATGGGATTTGAATAGACAACTTCATCTCTGTGTTAATGTGGTATGGCAACTCGAACTGATGTACGTACGTACGAAGTTCTACGTTGTAACTGACTGACTGACTGAAACAACACCCCCGCCACGAGAAGGCAGTGAGTAGGACTTCCCTGGCAGAGGTTATATACGCACGGCCATGTGATAGCATTTCGAGAGGGGGAGCAGACTCTTCCCACTCTCGGCTGTACCAGGGCATTTGGGGGCTCATCTTATTTTAATTACCAACCACTAAAGCAGAACATCTGACTTTGTCCCATTTTTTGAATTGAAGATGATTCTTTAATAAATCGGTTTCCTTTCGCTTTGGTTCTCTACAGCCATTGCACAAACATTTACAACGTAAAATGAAAAATATATTTATTTAAACACATGAGCTTGTATCGCTGTAAGCAAGTTCGTTTCAAATTACCTCAAGTTTTCAAACTATTTTATTTCCACAAACTCTTGTCTCATTTTTAAGTCATCCACGATCAACAAACTATATTATTATTTCCCTACTTATTTCGAATCTTCCAGTTTTACTAAGCCCAAAACAATGTTAGCACAGCGCTTCTATACAAACTCACTTATTTTCACTACAAAAATCCCTATGGTCAAGCTTATATTAGGTATAATAATTATATTTCTGCTTGTTTGTTCTGAATTCCTTTGATATATTATTTCAGTTTTCACACTTGTTTTACAGTCTATATTAAGTAATAGTTGTTTAGTTATTTGCAATTTATTCATGATACGTATGACTTGATTTCGTAATTCTCAATATAAAAATATATCGAGAAAAGGTTTTTGCGACATGGATAAATATTTCTTAGATCTCACGATAACATTCAGTTCTGACATGACCCTGACCTTATTTTACAAAACATATTGATTTTCGTATCATATTTATTCTATGAATATATTTGCACAGGATGGCAATAAGTTTTATTGGCATAAAAGATATATTTGTTTACTCATCACAGTTAACACATTAACAAGAATGACATAGTAGTGTGAAATTTATTAGTAAACCGCTCAGTAATAAGTTCTCCTGTTAGGTTAGATTTGAAACGGTAAATAGACCCAAAATAAGTAACCTGGCAGGCATTTAATAATGATTCTGACCTTATTAGTTTAAACCGACTGAAGAACTTCTGTCAGAATTCCTGATCATTTCTTAGTGAGGCATTTTTCCCAACTTACAGGTAGCCAGCCTAGTAGTTTTACGTACCTTTACGGTTAAACGTACTGTTCTTCTTTGTTTCTCGGGTGCAACATTCGAAAGAGTTTATTACCGGCATCATCCTGTCATACTAAATTATCTTCAAATTCAACCAATAAATATCCTGACTATATATGCCTTTAAAAATCCTAAAAACCAATTTTAAAGATAGTTTCATGGTTTTATAGAAATATTAGATCTTTGCCAAAAATATTTTCCCGTAAATGATTTTGTTTTCAGTAGAAATAGCCGGAAATTGTATATGAACTAAAAGTGTGTTTGCAAATATTACTAGAGACAACTTGTTTATAATCCACCAGTCAAAAATCTTTCACTACATCTTTCTCACTTTCATATTAACTATTTTGAGTTCATCACTTGTCTGTTCTTATTATTAATGTTGCTTACTGTAGAAGTCGTTTTTAATCTTTGTATACCTAACATTTAATTTCATGCTTCTTCCGTTTTCTCATAATTATCTGTCATATCTTTTATGTGTGGATTTTGTGCATGGACTCATATATACACATTTGTTACCATTGATTACGCGTAGTTGCTGAACCCACTCCATTTGCTTTATTTGATCCAAAAGCAAACAAAACCAAAGTAATGATTTACAATTTAGTGTTAAATCTGTTCTATTTCTTTTAGTTCGTTTGAATTTTATAATAATATGTTTGGTTTATGTAACCGATAAGCCTCAAAATGTTCAGGAGTGTAACAGATGTGTATATTATTTATCTTCGTCGAAGGCTTGAGTTTCAATATTTCTACATGGTTTACTTTTCAAGGCTTAGTTCGTCCTATTCGACATATATATATATATATATATATATATATATATATATATATATCAAAGAAGTAGGCAGCTGCGGCTTATGATGTTGTTTCATTCCTTTGGGAAAGTCTTGTAGATTGCTTAATTTTCAGCGCTTTCGGCAGATATTGATTCTCTCGTCTTTTAAATTCAACTTTATCTAAAGCCTTAGTTCGATATATTTTGAGGTTCATTTTTTATAATTTCTATTTATCAATGACAGCCAACAACTATTTATCTTATTCACTTTTTGATTTAAATCTGCTTGTTCTGTCGGAAATGTTGAAGAATATTTTACATTATGACCTTCTAAACATATCGTGTTCTAGATCATTTAGTCAGTTTATAGTTCTTATGAAGGACTGGATACTGACAAAACTAACAACACTAATAGCAAGGAACCACTAACTTTATTCAAATATTTAGTATTCACCCAATTAATCGTTAATATCGAGAAAACATCGCTATTCTGGGCGAAGTGATTTATTTGTTGGATTATGGAAGTAGACGAAGACTATATTGTTTAGCTGGCTATATGCCATTGTGAACATGTTAGACATGTTCATGGTGGCGTTGGTGCTTGACCACGTAGCTGTGATTAGTCTATTTCATTAAAGTTGATTAGGTCCGGGACAGGTATTGAATACACATTGACCTTTGTATTTTAGAGCATTACTTAATGCTTCATACTGTTATTTTTCATACCTACTAAGTGATAATACCCAATGATCATCCAAACAATTTAATATTCATCATAAAACTAGACCTCAACACCCATCATTTCATACAGTAGTATCACTTACTAGTCTATTTTGATTAACGGTGTAGTGAACTCAACACGACTGAGGACAATCGAACGTATTTAAGCAAAAGTTACAGACTATCTCAGTAAATTTTGAAAACCATACCATTGACAGTCAATTTGCAAATTAACAACCAATAGTCTCGATCTTCACCGTTTCTTCTCTAATTCCATTGTTCGTGCATTTTCCTACCGATTGCGCTTTGTTTCAGTTCTTTCCTCATCGGTCTTCTGCCAAAATAAATTCTATGTCTGACCAACACCATATACTACTTATATGGATATAAGTAGACCACACCACAACGCGAGCTGTAATAAAACCTAATTCATTTTGTATTGTTTGTTTAAATCTTTCCATTGGTGTTTACGACTGTGATTGGTCAGTCTCTTATTGGTATGTGTGCATCCTGTGCGCATTGCCTCAATATTGTCTTAAATCACAAGCAATATAAGCAGAGAGGGTTGATGGATATCAGTGGTATCCTTGGAACTTGTCAGCTGGATGTACCTGGATCATACAGTTGATGTTCACTCCGGAACTCGAACCCAGTACCTTTCTCTTCAAACGTCATCGCGTTATCCACTTAGCTACTGAGTCCTGATAGCCTCTAGCTTGTGCAATGGGATGAAGTTTAATTCATTTTTGTATTGGTTGCTTGATACTTCCCATTGATGTTTAGGACTGTAATTGATCGAGTCTCGGCATTAAAATCAACTCTCGGATGCAGGTACATTCATCTGACAAGTCCCAGATAGGACGAAACACGCGTCCTGGATTCCACTGCTAACCACCACCATCTCAATGTATCAAAACCCGTTGAATTTAGATGTTTAGCAGTATAATAGATTAGCTGCACATCATTTTCACAATTAGCTCACATTCGTACTTAGATGATTTTAATTAAATATTACCATGTTACACCAAAATCTTATAATAGATGACAACAATTCACGGGTTTGTTCTTAAAGATCAGTTGCCGATTTAAAATTTAGGCGGATCAATAACAATACATATCATAAACACGAAATCGAGTGAAGAGATCTCCTTATAATAGATTTATTACCAATATGAACATTCGTATATAGATATAGATCCTAAAAGCCTTAACTTTTTTAGGACTTATTAACAATGAATACTCATAACTGCGTAGTGTTAAAGGATATATTATTAAGTCATATAAATGAAAAAGTTCACACTGATAAGAGCAGGATCAGAAGGGTGAAGACGAATGAGGACGACCACCAAAAAGGTCTTTATCAATAAAACCGAGCATTAAAAGAGGGGAATATAATTTTTTTGTTGTGCTCCCTTTTTTACTTGCTCTAATGAATGGATGCTAAATAAAAACACTAAAAGTCCGTATAACATGTGCAAGATGTGTATTTATAAAGAAATAATGTAGAACTTGTACACCAACAATACATAGTATTTCTGATATCCTTTTACCTTATTCTTCTGGTATATTTATGCCTAATTGTTGCGACAAAAACGGTTTGTTTTAGTTATCTGTCTTCATGAACATAATGATGTATTGTCAGTGTTCTATATTCCTGAATAAATTATGTGAACTTTTAGTGTTTTCATTTTTACTATTTATTACGATATTCTTTGTTATTGCGTAATCGCGATTATTCGCTGTTTAGAAGTCTTCAAGAAATTAAGCCTTTAAAATTGCATATTTTTCCACGAATGTTTAGACTGATAATAAATCTGTTATAAAGAGCTTCCTTCATTGAACTTAATATTTTGATGTTCTAATGGAATTCATAAAAATTATCAGCCACTTTCCAATTAGTAGTAAAAGCAAATAATGTAGGCGGACGTCACAAGATAGACACATCTGGTATAATATCGATTAAAAAATCAACATAGGTATGTCCTGATAAGTAAGTCTAAGTGTTATATTTATATGTCAAGTTACTTTATAGTAATAGGTTCTACCTACCTACCTACCTACCATCATTTATTTCTGGATTTGAATAGTAATTTATCGTACACTCTAAATAAATCAAAGGGACTAAATCATAGTTTGTTCATCACGATAAATATCCGGATGTACCTTCTCAACAATATATGACTGCTATTTCATGTTCATCATTAAAATAACGAATACCGACTTCTAAAATGTTGCTAAGTAATTGGAAAACAACAATATTTATCATATCTACAATTTGAAAGCCTTCATATCTAGTACTTAGCTACATAACATTTGCCTTAATACACAATGAGTGTTGGTAAACGATAGATATTTGTCATGGAGCTGTTAACGTAGGATAATGTGATTGTGTTCGTTTATTAAAGTTTTAAAAGCATTTACATTTCATTTTGAAAACAAAATTTTTCCCTATACAGCCTCAAAGAAATTGACAGTGACATTTATCTTATCCAAACAACTTGTTCTCTGATAAATTTTATTTATTTAAACACATAAATATTGATACAAAGGGGCACCAGATATATATGCGCCGCACAAATCTCATTTGATTTGTGTGAGGGCTGTGATATTGCCCAGGTGCCCAAACTATAGCTGATAAATGATAATAATGTAATCCTCAGTTCGTCGGATTCTTTTTTGATCCTTCATATACTTCCAATTTGTCAGATGTTAACTGACATATTTACAGGTTTATTTTATTTCACTCCATTCTCTAATATGTATAACTGTAGACGGATGAGTGGTAAAATACTTCATGTAAAAGACATGATTGTACGTGTTGAATTCCATGTAAAACTATGATTATGAGAAGTTTTCATATTCCATCAATAAGCTCATGTTTATGCCTTAAATCATCATATTGTCCGTCTTTTGTACTGGAATGAGTAAATTAAGTGACCACCCAACGAGTAGAGTAATAAAAATGTGTCTTATGTTTTAACAAATGAGTAAAAGGAATCTTTTTGTGAGTTTGTCGACCAATATCACAATGTAATAAAGAATGATACAAAAGCAGAGTCAGTAAAACAAATGATAACCAGGAATCTTTGTTTATTATTGATTGAATTACTGTCTGATAATTTTAGAACGTTGTTTGATAATATTTAGAGTGGTTGAGTAACGCAATCATAGTTTTGTAAACTTTCAACCTCACTGAGGTAACAAGCAAGTGAAATCAAATAAAAATATTAAAATCGATTGAATTAAGACTTGCAAAGTGGAAAAAGCTATTACTATTCTCTAGCTATTACTTTCATCCAAATACTTATTCCACATTACTCATAAATAATTTGGATAAACCACATACTTTTAATCAAAAGACACAGTTTTTATAAATACTGTCTTCACAGCAAGTTAAGAACAAATAAAGAATCCCCGAAAACTTAAGAACAACTATTTTTTCCCACTCAGTTTTAAGTTGCACGAGATCAGAGTAAATTTAAGGCCAACAGTTCACGTCTTGATAAATAGCTAGTTCATGATACAACAATCACTATCTCATTTACTGTCAGATCTTTTTATCTCAAATAGTTTTGACTTTATTTAAAGGTACATAAATCACTAATTTATTTTATACATTAATCAATTGAAAATGTTTGATTTGGCTCTGGAATAACAGTCAAGATTGGAAGACTATTAAAATACCGGATGGCGAACGAACTTCGAACCTATGATTTTTTTCACTTTATGGTTTTCATGATTATTTCATTTAAATAAGTCATTAACTATACAAATCAATTTTAGGGACGCTATAGTTCCTCTGAATATGTGTATTTAGTGTATATTAGTTATGCAATAGTTTTGGGTGGTTTTGCTAATCAGAATATAACACTAATGATATGAATAGTTCTATACTGGCTGTGTACAGAAACGAATTTATATCACAAATTTAGTTTTATCTAAGTACTAAATAAATGTAGGTCCAAGATGTTCAGGCATATCACACTTCTGGATAGACATGTTCTATTCATATGGATGGATGTTTTCTAAAAATAGGAGAGAACTGCGTGCAATTCTCATAACTCGGTGGTTCATCAACTAGTAGTTTGTAGAATAATATCTATCTGATTTCTCCTTTTAGTGAGAAATACTAATTTATGAAGCCTTATGAAAAAGCATATAGCCATCTTGACTGCATAATCTCCATAGGAAATCTGACGGAGTAGGAGTATGATAGTCAAAACATTTTAACAGTAACAGTTGTTAATTCATATTATCCTATCGATAAAAACTAGCATATCAGGTAATCGTTACTGAAAATTTTGAACAATATGTTCCTAATATAAACATTTCTTCTCCCAAAAACATAGAACCAAGGAAAAACGACGGCAACGTTTTAGTTCGGACAGTATCTAATGCCATCATCCTGTTTCCCATAACTTCAAAGACAGATGTTTTTCACAATCAAGAGTCACTATTCCATCATTTATTCAGTAATGACTTGTTCACCTCCTTTCTTCTAGTCATAGAGACTAAAAATGTTACTTATGAAGGTAACTAAAACGACCCAATGTAAACTTTAGTCTTATTTTACTGTCAAAATAATTGACTATATGTGTCCTTCAGGAATATTTTTTTGCATGTTCTATTTTACATTGAGTTAATTACAATAGTTTAGTCAGATTCGGAATCATTTAAATCCGTCCATATAGCTAACGTATCATTTAAAGGGGAAAACCATCAAATAAAGAAACAACTAAAATGAATTCGAGATTTCCTGTCGTAGATCTTTGTTTGCTTATACATGTAAATAAATTAGTACTTTCAAAATTATTGCTCTTCAACATGGTTTTCGCCTCTTTACACCTTTGTTCACTAAACTTGGTTACCAAACCCACTAAAAGACTGTTCAGTTCATGTTACAAATTTACTCCGTATGTGTATACAAAGCTTATACATACGTCGTCAATTATAAACCTGGGTTTCTGTAATATTATTTCGTGTCTCGACAATTTGAATTCATAGGAGAAACCGATATTATGTTAGGAAAGTATAACGCGGGTAAAATAAATATTCGTTGCCCAACGAGATTCAAAAACACCAATCTTCCTGTGGCTGACTAAACGTTTATTGATTGTGGCTGACTCAATGAGTGTATTTATAGTCTATTCCTTTGGTGATTTGGACTAATGAAGAAGGAAAGGTATAGTCTGAAATAACCAATGAAATGAATTTGACATTCAAGCATCGATCGTTTAACAGACAGACTATGGCCTTAACAGCTGTAAAGATATGTTTGTAATTCCGTTTGTCATAATTTAGTACACTATTACCTGAACGTTTCTCGCCGATCGGTCACGTGATCAGAGATTATGTAGAAGACTGATTAAATAGAATCCAAGTGTTAGTTAACTGCTTCGAGCTAGTTCGTTCGAATGGCAGTAGGGATTTTAAAAATTAAACTGATTTATCCCGAGAATAAAAACTAGTTCACCAATCTGTGTTAAGATGTTAATTTAGTGTTCATTTCGAAACAAAACAACTGATATGAGCAACAACAGTAGTCACGGTGTACCAACTAATGAGACTTGCTGTATTTTTTACGAAATTCGTAAAGCCTAAAGGTAGTTTACATCATAGAATGATATATCGCGAACCATAGGGTATTCATTAATTGTTTCATTCTCGACTAAGTAATAAATAACTAGTAGACATAGGTCTATTAGAAGCTGGCTTTGTGATGAATTTCCAGCTATAGTGAAGTCAACGAATTCGATAATAGAATAATAATTCACTGCTAGCATTAACTGAAGATCAACCTATATCACAAATCAATTCTATGTCATTGATCGGAATGTATCGCCTTTTCTACCAGACTTAAATATTCCGGACACACTCCTGATGAGTTTCCAACATAGACAAAACAACCTCCCGGTTTTTCCTGTGTTCATACATACTATCAGTTTATGACGATAACAGTTATCGAGTGAGAGATTCGAGAAGAAATATTTCTTATGAACCAAATTAAAACAAGGAAATCGAGACAAAGTAAGTGTCTGACGTTTGTCAAATACATAGTAGTTTTTGGGAGGTGTCGAAACTGACATTAGACAGAATACATACACCTTCAGCCAAGGGATTTGTAATACATAACATAGCAAGAAGTACTTTCTGAACACACCGAGATTCGGTCAATTACAATATTCAGCAACCTTAATTAAGGTAGCCTTTGAATAACATTGGCTGTAGAAGGGTTTCTGCAGAAGGAAGACGAGAATAATAAGCTTTTTCCATTCTTTGAAACCATGGGAGAATGCAACATTAAAATAAAAATATTTGTTGAGCAGGTAAAGTGATTAATGGTTAAAAATCTAGATAGGCTATACTAATAAAAAATGCTAATATAGATCGATAAAGACGATTGTATGTCTTATATTCTCATGAAATTACAATGTATCAGTCTCAATAGGTCATTTTCTACGAGCCAATAAATACCATAACAAAGTTTTAGTTGATCATCGATAATTTTTTACAATACGTGAGAGAGAGCTTCATGACTTGTCTACCCAAAATAAAAACAGTGCCATAAGCAGTACGTCCTTCAATAAAATTTTAATCTGCTCAGTTAACTAATAACTTGATTCTCCTACGGTTTTCACTTGTTCATACTGTCCATTAGAGTTTAACTTCGATAAACACCGTTTTTATATTAAATTTGCTGAGTGATGGGAGTCATTTACTGTCCAGATTAACTTCAAAATGAATATTAAAGCTATATGCATACCTATAATGATAATTCTTATCATGAGGATGACTTACTAGATTGTCAAACAGATAGATAGTAATTTGTAAATGTCTGACCTTCACAGGGTTGCCTCATAAATCCATCATAGTTTATGTCTCTGCATTGTTCGATAGTAAAAGTCTATAAACGGAAATAATATTGAATATATCCTGGAGCTAACATACTGCAAGTTCCGTCTCCTTTCATACATAAACGTTACAAGAAGATGAATGCATTTCACTTTATTTGTCCGAAATTAGAAAGAAGAAATCGACCCTAAAAGTTGACTATTTATAACAGGGATTTTGAGTAGGGTCACACTAAACGAGGCATAATAATAGGCCTTGAGTATCGTGATGTAATGGTAGATAGTGGACAATAATTATAAGTAATAACTAGTAAAAAAGTTATGGGAAACATAAACTGTCTAAAATGTTATCGTAATGTTTACAATCAGTGATACACATCGCTACTCGAAAATAATCTTCGATAGAAATAGCATCTGAATTCATATTATCAAGACGAAAGCCGTAATAGTAGAATTTTATTCAGAGAATAATATGAACAACCATTCATTCAAAGATATAAATATGTACAATAGCACAATAATGGTTATTTACTACATATTAAATACGTGGTGAGATAACTAATAAAATTAGGTTAACTAATTTAATTGTGAGACATTAGTTCAACAGTTTATGGATTCGTAACGTGTACAAACTTGTTCTATAAATTCACCACAATTATCGATTTGATAACACATCATCACTATATCAGATAAAAGGACTTACATGAAATCTAATTAAGATTTAATGAAAGAACAGCTTTTGTAGACACAACCTGAATGTTATATTAGACGAATGTGGACCACGATATAAAGTAATGATTTAATATCTACATTCTACCCGATCAACAAATCAGAATATACACCATACTTTTTTTACTACGAATCGGCAGTTAGTATACGTAGCAGTTTGGAAATTGTTTGTACTAAAACGGTGATATGAATATTTTAAACTGAAATTTTACTTCGACGATTTTTCAATTGATTTATTTCCAGCATCGAAACTATGCGTAAGTGCCAATTTTTACAATAAAAGAAGTGAGTCTGCTTCTGTGGAAACAATATTGGATCAACTTTGATTAAAGAGTAGTAAAAAAATGGATTGTCTTCATAGAAGAATGATCCTATGGGTCTCAGATGGAAATGAGATTGCGCAGTGTTGAGAAATCATAGGCTAAATAGAAGTAGTATTCCAGTGTTCTCTCTCGTTCAGAACCTAATAAACTAACATTACCAAGTAGTAGAAACTGACTTGGTTTCTCAAACGATATATTTTAATTGTTCTTCAGATGTAAGCTTTGAATTAAAATCAAACCATTTTAAGTGAAAAGATTTTTGAAACGTTATTTCTCTCACCCTGATAGACTCATATTAATGCTGATTATTAATCTCAAATTTTCAGTTATCACATAACCTCATTCAAGTTAACATTTCATGTTAGTCATCCCAACATTAACAATCTTATTCTATTTTACAAGCAATTGTAAATTTAAATGCATAATGCCTTAAACCTGATCTCTTTTGGCTTATGAATTAAGATAAATAATTTTACAACCTGAAGAGAATTTATTAAAAAGAATATGCTTCATCTATATATTAGTGTTTTAATATGACGGGGATTTTTAAACATTTTTTGGAAGTAACAATTCCTTTGCTGATTTACCAAGTTATGTTTATTAAAGCATCTTCAGATTTTTCTTCACACACATACATGCACACAAACTTATATTTCTTGTAACAAACTAAGTAACATTACCTATGCCGCCAATTACCCTATTAAGTAACTTAAGAAGAATTAGTGAACACTTTAGCATAACCATGTTTGTGTACTAAGTGCTACAAGTCAAAAATTGTTGTCCTGAATAATTATAATGTGATAGATTCTTTAATCGTACTTTATTGTATTTTCCATTATATAAAACATTTTGTAGCTTAATGCAATTCGCTACCTGATGTTGTCCGATAATTGTTTGAAAACCTGACCACGTGACCATTTTGAAAACACTAAACACAACTTACACAGATTTCATGACTTATTAACCCTTATTTCAAATAAAAGTTAGTCTCATGAAAAAATGTACATGCTAAGACATAAATGGGTCGACTTCCAACCAAATTTTTAATTCCAAACAATGCTACAAACTCAATTCAATAACCTTGCTCATCGGGAACAAAGATAGTTCTGTTGGTGAATTTTTTCAAATCTATGCAATAATTTTCCAACCAAGTTTAACTACATTTAGTCACGCGAATAAACTTCTTTGACTACTTAACTGCGCTACAATTATCGTGATTTCGTTAAACATATATCCTAATGCATTTGAATAATTTAAGAACGTTTTGTTCAGCTAGTGTTAACGATAGAGACTCACCAAAACTCAGTGTCTGTGATAGTGACTCCGGCTAATATCGAAACTAAATGGAAGTATCTACCACACGAACAACATAGAAAGCTTTCTCCAGTTAGCACTATTTATCACGTAGGCCTGACTTTCATTTTTTCAACGGTTCCAAGGAGTGATATCAACATACAGTAATTTATTGATAAATTACTGTTTCAATGTAACGTATTTATATTTATGCAGAGATTTCAAATAAATATTTCTTTTTAAAAATGTGAATGCCTAATCATTCGGTTGAAGAAGGTCGACTAATTCAATCCACTTGCCAGCCGACTGGTTCTACCTGGTAAAATATTGGAATTCTATCTTAGTTGACAGTCTCTCCAGAAGTGTTTATCCTTCATTTTGGAAAACAACATAAGCCCTATGGGTCTATTTCTGGATATAGTTTTATGACAACTGAATTTTATAAACTTAGTTAATTCCTTTGATACTGTTATGAATAGACGAAGTTCAACCAAACTGGCCAGGTAGTATTGATTTATTATTCAGAGTGGTGTGTTTAATAACTTTGTTTTTTATGATCTGCTAGTTTGAACTTTGTGTTTTTAGTTACAAATGTCTTGGTAAATAAGTTTGTGACCAGATTATTCGAAATGTATTGTGCTATTAGATTACATAGCTCTGATAAACTTTGTCTTCACCATGGCATTATCTGAATCTAATGACTACTTTTATGAGACAAAAAATATCAGTATTTTTTGGACGCCAATATTAATTTATTAATTTTTGACGGAAAATAGTCTCTAGTTTTCGAATCAAAATGTTCAAAACCAATGACGCAAATGTTTATTGGAAAGTTGGATAAATAGGCTAATTTTCAAGTTGCCACAGCCACTCAGGTTTAAGATCATAGACATAAGAAAAGATTTTAAGAACAGTATGTTGAAGATTCAGTACAGAGTATACAAATGGAACTGTACGTTTGTCTTCTAATCCAAACATTATATCTGTGGTCCCACTGTTTGTTATCTCCAAAAGACGATCACGTGAACACCACGTTTTAAAGTGAACTTCATACATGAAAAACGTGAATCTGATTGAAACTATTTCAACTCAATTGTAATTTGCGAGATAAATGCACACATTCAAGAAGACAGTTTCACATATCAGTGCACAAACAAGTACAGTCAAATAGGGACAGTTAGATCATAGGGTCTATTTGAGAAACTAGGTAGGTTAATATCTCATCTCTTCAGACACCTAGGATGAGTAGCCAAAGTTCTGCCCTTTGCAGAGCAGTGATACTCACACCTAACTTTACAGTAACTGCTTTTTAATCAACCTAAACACCTACTACGTGAAGGCTAACATAGCTGCTTTTTCATTCTTTGTTATTGCCATTATCAACAATCATTGTGTAGACGTTTCGATAGCCTACATTTAAATTATTTTTATGCCAATTTATATAAAAGAATACATCATATTTACACTGAGAAGACCAGAAGTAACCTAAAGCCGAGGATATGTTTATATTAGGTCAGTCTATTTGATGATCCTACTGGGATAGTAGACAAGTGAATCAAAATGGTCACCGAAGCCACGTTTTTACAGACAAATAAACTGGAAATGGGTTTAACACTCATTTCTAGTTGTTTAAAGAGTTCATAAATTGACGATAGTGAATGTGACCGATTATGGGAGAAGACGAAGCAAAACGGAATAAATGTGGAGGTGTTGTCGCCATCTCGGAACATGTGATCACCAGTACTCCAACTAGTCATGATAAAGCAACCGTAAAGTAAAAAGATAATGCTTTATATAGAAGTTGCTGCAATAACATTTATAGAGCAAGTTTAAACCGGTGTTATAGTATAAAAACCCGATGGACAGAATCGATTTGAAAGAAAATAGAATGTTTGAAGCTAAAGAGGTGATTTTCCCACTTTTTATGTCTGTTATTGATTTATGATGGTTCGCAAAGTACAGAGTTAAAACCTAGACTGTGTTTTAACGCAATCTATTTATCGTAGCATACATCTAGATTCAAACAGATCCTTGATACTGAAGATACCAAGCATATGCACGAAGTCAAGTAATTACGACAGAATGAAAACATCACAACTAAATGCTACGTTTTTTTCATGGAAAAGAGTGTATTTTGTGCATCTTACAAAAAATCACACTGACGATCTCAATTCAAAATTGACAAGTCTTCGAAGCAGCTCACGATTGGATGCAGCAACGCGATCAATTTCTTGTCTTAAAACTTTATGCTCTTCACTTCCCAAGCTGTCAAGTTTTATTTGGCTCATACCTGAAACAGGGTAGAAATCATCCATAAAGATGCTTGCTTCTTCTGAAGAAATATTCGACCTCTGTCAAAGAAAACAGTACAGAATAGGACAAAAGTGGTGTATGTTTTCCACAAATGTATATATTGAAAAATGAAGCTTTTTTAACTAGCTTCAAAATACAATATGAAGGGTTATCATAGTGTATAGATGATTGCTTCACATCTCTTATATAGAAATGAGACAAATATTGTTATTACTATTACACATGCGGCTCATAAAGAAGACTATATGTCTTCACAAGGTGAGTGTGAAGACAAATCGTCCTTTCTTGCTAATCAGTGAATAAATAAAGAGACGGCTGAACCACACGTTTCAGAGAACTGTTTAGTAGTACGTACTATCTGAGAATCCACAAATTTATTCACATAATATGTATATGGATGAAAAAAATAACCGAATCACTTATCTGAACAAGTGAAAACATGTCATAAATCTTTAATTTTATGGCTAGTAAATTAGTAGACTATGGGTTTTACCACAGCTTTAGCACATGAAGATTAGTAATCAGTCCTTTGTCAGCTGAACACAAGAATGATATTATGTTTCACAGACTATAGCCCACTAAAAATCAATACTAGAAAAATGAGACTTCAGCTTTAAGTGACCTCCGTTTGATGATTTATCAAATTAAACACAAACTATGTTGAAAAGCAAAAAATACTGTACTTCACAACCGCTATAATTAGATGCAATAGTTAGAAAGTAATAAGGTGATTAGAGATGTAGAATCGTTTGCTTTAAAACCATTTTGATACTTTATTGTATATGAATTATCTGGTTATTAATTAATTTGTATTTGTGAGCATCGTGACAGTTCTATATATCTGCTGTACATTCGTAGTTAATGGAGCAGTCATTCTGTCCTCTGAAATTTATTTTGGCAGAAATTTTGGAATAGGTTACAAGTCTAACACTTGTCTGTTCGGCAATATCAATTAATCACCAATTTTCACAGTTGAAATCATGAGTCAATTGAAGCTAGACCACCATGGAAAACCTGGAAACACTGGACGGCTATTTCGTCCTACTATGGGACTCCTCAGCAGTGCGCATCCACGATCCCGCACTCGCGAGATTCGAACCCAGGACCTACCAGTCCCGAGCCAGAGCCCTTAACCGGTGGACCACTGAGCCGGCATCCGATGGTGTTAATGTCAACCAATTCACGATTTTGAGCGACCGTTCACCAATTGTCTTCAGTGGGCTGATATCTCTACAACAGACTTGGTAGAACTCCACTGGCCACTGCTTCCCACTAGAACTCAAGGAAATATCTCTTGAAGTCAGTCACTAGTGAGCATATGATTATAGATCAGAGGGGGTTTTGTGGAG
>NC_031502.1:26598329-26680664 GCF_000237925.1 Schistosoma mansoni | reverse complement strand
TTGACTCATGATTTCACTGTGAAAATATTAAATTCTCCACAAAACCCCCTCTGATCTATAATTCACCAATTATCTAATTATTTTATTGGCTGATCCTAACGTTATAACGGAAAGGTAGAAATATATTGCTATCCTACTACTAGATAGCTTGTTGCCCACGGAATTGTGTTTTTAAGAGGAAACACAGTAATTTTAACTTACCTCTGCTAATCCAGGTATGCGGACACACACTGTATCATCAAGCCTCCAACCAAAGTGGGATTTGAATGGTTCAATAAAACATGTCCGAGGATTAGAAGAGTTCAAACCCCCATTTTGATCTGTATAGTGATCGGAATTGGATGAAGTTTTAGCATCAACTGATTCTATTCCAACGGTATTGGATAACCAATCAGGGCGAGGTATCAAGCATAAACCTGTCAAACAAGTATTTGTCGAATCGTTGGATATGGATGGATTGAACACTGAGAACCGCTGTATGCAAGTGAGTAGCGAGTCAGGTCTTAGTATTTCAATTAGCCCAAAGCGTGCACCTACCACCAACACTTCACAATTCGGATCCATCGCCATCATAGTTATTGCTTTTTGTGAAGCTGAAAAACTAAATGGAGAAACAGTTAACTTAATTCGATTGAAGAGCTTACAGACGGCCTGTGTAAGAATTTCTCAAAACTTAGAGGGATTCGAACCAAGGACCTTCGGTCTTGCGCGAACGCTTAACCTCAAAACCACTGAGCCAACTTCAACCAACCCACGAAATTGCGCGACCATTTTCGATCGTCTGAGGTAGATACCTGTCTCTGACTGACACGAATTAGCTCCACTGGTCATGGCTTCTCACTAGAACTCCGAGAATCCCCTCGCGAAGCTAGTCATTAGTGAGCACATTATAATTATCAGTATGAGGTTATGGAGATTGTTAAGTTCTTGATTGCGATCATGAATCGATTGATGTGGATACACACTGCTAAGGAGTCCCATACTAGGACGAAATGACCGTCCAGTGTTGCCAGGTTTTTAATGGTGGTCTGATATCAATCGATTCTTGATCTCAATAAAAAACTTAACAATCTCCACAACCCCATAGTGATAAACTTTTATTGGTTGGTCAACTGACTCCAAGTATTAGTACGTTGAATAGCGTAAAAACCTCGTTCAGCTATCTGAAAAAAGAGTCTTTTATATTCCCTAAGTAATTTAAACACTACACAATTGGAATGTCTGAAATAGTTCCCGAATGTTAATAAACAGGTATACATACTATGTCAAGTTTATAAATAAACTTATTTCAAGAGGTCGATAGATAATATCCAACATGAAGCGTAGTTCTTAAAACTGGTAGGTTAAGTCAGTTGGCTTTTTGAGATAACCACTTAGCTTCGTGACTTAGCGATGTTGGGTGATCCATCTTTTGCCAACTACTTCCAAGTAACCAATACTGACCCCATCAACAGTTGGCTTTTGAGATAGCTTGGAGCGATTCGGGGTTTAAATCGCACAGATTATAGAAAAGAAATGTGAGGGCAATGGAGTCCCTGAATTCCTATTCAGGAAAATGAGTGGTAAAATACCAGTTTTAAAGACTGTATAAGTTGAAGGATCTTCATTCAGAAAAATTATGACGCCTAATGATGAAAGCCGAAATATTTCGGAAGTCACGATGTCGATGCCCCTGCTACCAACCAGAGCAACAATTTTTATAGGTACGTAGAATGTCCGGACAATGTAGGAGACCGGGAGGACCAACCGAATAGCTGCGGAAATGAGGAGACACATGGTGATGCTCAGAATAAGTGGAACACATCAAACCCAAACTGGACAGCAAAAGCTAGATACCGGAGAGATGCTACTGAACTCTAGTCACGAAGAGGTAAATGCTCCACATACGCAGGGAGTTGCTCTGATGCTGTTCAAAGAAGCATGAAATGCACTTATAAGATGGGAATCTCATGGATCCAGAATCATTAAGGCATCCTTCAAAGCAAGGAAGAATGGAATCACAATGAATGTTATCCAGTGTTACACACCCAACAATGATAACAATGACGACGATAAAGATCAGTTTTAGGAGAGGCTGAAGTCAATCGAAGCGAAGCGCCCAGGAAAAGACCTGACCATCCTAAAGGGAGACCTAAACGCCAAATTCGGGATGGACTACACCGGATACGAAGATATCATGGGAAAGGATTGAGAGGAGAGAATGAGGGTGATGAGAAATTCGCAAATCCATGTGCATCCACTCAACAAAATAGTCATAGGTGGCACAATATTCTTACACAAAGCTACATGGACCTCACCGGACTACACCACGGAGAACCAGATAGGTCATATTTGTATCAATAAGAAATTCAGAAGGATAATGGAAGACGTGAGAACCAGGAGAGGAGCTGACACAACATCATATCACCACCTGGTTGTGGTCAAGATAAAATTGAAGTTAAAGAAGCACTAGACAACTCGGGAATCAGCATTACAGAGGTTTAATACAACCTTTCATCGACATACTGACAAGCTCATTGAATTCAAGATAGCTCTCAGCAAGATGCAGCGAAATACTTGCTTGCATCAGGGCATGATCAGAGTCCAAATATTTGCTCCAAAACGAGCGATAGTGTTCTATATAGCCTTTTCAGCGATGATTGATGGCAATGTGGTCTGGTTAATTCCATTGTTGGGTAGCCATGTCAGACAATATTTTCCTTGTGCTTGAAGTTAGCGATCGCTAGAAATAAACAGTTATCTGAGTAAATTTTCAGTAGCTGGTCGCCATCTGCTGAGTCAAGAAATACCTAAGTGCCTTTCAGTTCGGTCTAGACCACCTGATTAGACATCAAAATCACCAGCCACTATTATTACATCTGAGCGTTCAGTTTTTTGAAGAACGGAAAGCCTACAAAAAATCACTTTTCTATTCTATCCAAACTGCAATCAGTGGGAGGGTAGGAAATTGCGTGTATCCTTGTTTTTCAGAGTTTTTGCTGTCCGGTTTAGTCGTTCAATGTACACATGACTGTCTATTGGGATCTAGTCGAGGAGAACATTTTACAACTGGTTAATTCTTTTCTATTTTCGACCTACATGAGTTTCTGTTATTTTAAAATCCTCGTTTGGCTTTTTTTCTGCTGTAAAGCATGGCATCTTGAACCGGTATTTCTAAAGAAAACTATATTGATTAGCGTTTAGCGATCATTTAACACTGAAAAACTACTATGTCATATCAGTTAAAAAAAAACTACTTTCAAAGTTATGCAAATATTAGGTGTAGCGATTGTCATTGCAATGCAAACTTTGAAAATAGCATTATTTTAATGAACTTAAAATTAATCGAAATCAGTAAGGAACATATATCCTAAAAAGCTTTACATAAGAAATTTAATTATGTATATAAGGATACATACTTGTAAGTGACTAGGACATATTAGTGATTACTATTCAGCTACCGCTTATTCAGATTTCAGTTTCACAGTAAGTTTTTTGGTAACAGGGCAGCATAGCATTAATGTCTACCGACGAACTCTTTTGAACACTACGAATTTGCACAGAACTTAGTTCATGAACTCACTGTTAATCACCTTTTCCCATCTAACAACGAGTATAAGCACACAACTTTACAAAGTGTATATCAGTTTTACATTGACATGAACACAAAGACAGTATTATCGCATGACCAGAAAACGAAACAGAAAGTAAACGTTTAATTCAGAAACTACATACATGCTTATGTACTAAGCTACAACCCACACTTGGTGTATAATGATGTGCTTCACTAACTTTCTATCTAAACAAAATTAGGTAAACGGAATTCAAACTTTTGACCCAATAACTACAAGTTCACGTAGTCCGGTTAATGATTCATATTCTAACAAAGAAAGGCGATCAAAACAAACATCACATGACATAAAGTTTTGCATTTGATGATTCCATAAGATATTAACGATATTAAGATACATGAACACAAGTTAATTTGTGTAGAAAAAAATGCTTACTTGGAGTCAGAGAAACAACGATGTATTTCCTTATCCGCAGAATAACAACCCTAATAAGAAAAGAAACATTAGGAATGAAAGTCACTCATTACTTAGAACCATACCCTGGTTAGGATTAAATACTACTGATCAAAAGTCTATCAAGAAAACAAATGCATATAAGTCTTACACTGAATATAATGAAGATGTAAAACACGAGGTAATACCAGCGTTAGTAACTGAGGAACCCAACTGTCAATTAGTGATGTTATGGGCCAGAAAATCTAAACACGGTTTAGCTACAGTTTAAAGTAAAGGTCAAAACTGCATTAGTTGGATGAATGACCACAGAACAACGTAACGTTAGGAATACTTAGGTATCCATAGCAGGATGTACTTGTACAAGGCCTGGATGCCCAGAACTAAAAAATGTAGGAAAACGTTTGTTGGATTTTCTGAGAAATAAAATTATCTTGCACATATCTGTATAAATTGCAAGTTATCCATAAGAAAAAATCATTATCATCGTATTTCTGTTATCAGAATAAATCCCAAGACAAACTGAAGCAATAATTATCGCAAACCCGGAAAATGATAAATATATCAACTAAGAACAGAGATCCAATTGTAGGACTGATGCTTTGAGAATAACATAACATAATCTAATACACATGAACAAAATTTTATCCATCAATGTAGTAGATTAATATGGCTTAATCAATAAAGAAGGCTTCATATACCTATTAAGTTACTACATTTTAATAAAACGATCTACATTACTCACAAGTAGCCCGAAAAATATTGAAAAATAAAACTATGAGAGGGAATACTATTTCTGACAAGGGATCGATATTTACCTATCTTACCGTTTGGGATTGTATATTAGCAGTGTATAGTAAACCTTCGTTCCCACCACAAAATAGATTTCCACTGTTATCAGGTGAGGGACAAAGGCTTAACAGCCCACCAGAAACGTTTGTGAGTAATGATCCCAGAACACAGCCATCATACAAAGCATATATCTGTTAAAAGAAATAAGACCAATAATTATACCAATCGTTTACGAAAAAGCAAATACTAAGCAGATATGTAATGGATTATAATGACAACTTAATGAGTTGTCATGATTTTAGATGCAGATACTTTTAAAGCTTATAAACAGTCAATTCCCTCATTACTTTTATTTGATGTAATCTAAAAACAATTTACAGAGATTGAACTCTTAGTAATAAAAAGTATGTGACACGACTTTTAATTAAGCAAACGATATGCTGCACTTCAAGCAAACACGATTTTTAATATGAGCTTATATATATATATAACTTAGAACCACTGTATAATTCACAGGTTGAACATTTAAGCACAGATGGTCGTTCCGGTGGCCAAAAGCATACTTGCTGGTCGCGGGTTTGATAACAGTGACTATCCACCTCAGCCTTGCGCACACTACAGCCTGTTTCTGGCTGGCAATAACTATCAGCAATTTTACCGGTGTGCTACCCGGCGCCTTCTCTCTGAATTTCAAACCTGAACTCAGATTGATCACATCATGATCAGCTACCAATGGTGTGGCTGTGTATAACACTGCCGCTCCTTTTGGACTACTTATATGGGCTCTGGTCATGCCCTTGTTTGAGCTAATCTTATCTAACGTTCCAGTGGCCAACAAATCCACCGCTCTAAACGGATCGGTGTCAGCAAATTGGTTGCAGCTTCTGTCGCAACTAAATATTAAACCAGGCTAGGTTCAAGGCTAGAAGTATACATGTGTACAGGCTGCATTTCCATGACGCTATGGAAATGACGAGTCGCTTGAAGCTTCACGAAACTTCCTGCTTATAAGTAGTGGGTTTCTACAAACCTCTTACAACTTGTTGAGGAACATCAGTCTACTTCGGTTAACCATGAGTTTGATGATAAACGCAGGCTCTTATCTGACAAAGTTGTACAAAGTTTGCATTCCTTTGTAGCAGCAGGGTTTCTAAACTGCATCATTCCTCTTTGACTTTGCCATCGATGACGTCCAGGAAACAGCTCTGATAGATTTAGGCAATGGTGGTGTGGATCTGCCGCCTGGAGAAAGGATTTTCGGCCTTCGGTATCCTGATGATACTGCCTTACTGTGCAATGATACCCAAGCTATTCAGTCCACACTTAGGCAGTTGTCAATCAGTGTCCGTAGGTATGGTATGTGGTTTGCACCTTCCAAGTGTGAAGTACTTTAACAAGACTGACGTAACTCTGTGCCTACACTCACTCTTGGTAGTGAGCAGTTAGAAGTCCTTGTGTCTAGGTAGTTGTGTAAGTGCTAGTGGTGGTGTGGTCATGTTTGGCGTTTTCGTGATGTTAATCTGGCTGTAAAAGGTCAGATTTACAACGCGTCAGTGGGAGCAGTTTCGATATGTGCTTGTGAAACCTAGCCTCTTCTAGCTGATGATGTTAAACGCTCCCGCACTTGGTCATCGTTGTCTCTGAAGGATTGTTAACATCCAGTGGCAACACCATGTTAGTGATATGGAAGTTTGGCAACCCATGTTCGGTCAGTGACGACAGTTCAATTGGTATTACCACCTAGAGGCACCAACTTCGGTGGCTTGAGCATGTCTTACAAAAGCCATCCCAGCATATTTCACATGGTGTACTATTTTCTGACGTTAGGATTGGTTGGAAAGGCGAAGAGGTGGTCAGTATTGACATGGTATCGTGGTATGAAAGGAAGCTGTACATGACTGGCATCTCTTGGTCTTCCACCACTCCCTGGTTGAGGTCCTAGAGATAGTCCAAGACAGTGGCTTCAGACGTTATCAGTAATGGGTCAGAATAAAAGCAATTGGCGATCTTGCTGTAACTTTCTTTATAAAAGCTAGAGTCATTTCTTTAAATGAATGAATTCTATCTGGTCTCACTTTCCCAACTATACTGTTTCTCCCATTGTTTCACTCCCATACACTGATTTCTATTCATTTTATCTTTTTATTATGTTCACTTCCTTTTTTCTATCTTGTCGCCTCATTTTTATTGTGAGGCGCATATATATTCTGGTGCCCCGTTGTACCAATGTTTATGTGTTTGAAACAAATAAATGACGCTAAATGGACGGTCCAAACAAGCAAACGTTTCTGAATTCTATTCGTCAATAACGGAGGTTTCATAATCTAGAAATGTTTGTAAATGAAATGTTTATTTCCTTGGAGTAACTTAAACTCGTAAACAAGTATTTTTGCGTACGCCTGTCGTAATTGACATCCAAACTAGCAGACAAATCTACAGTTAGTATTACGCTTTATAAGAAAAATGACTCCTAATTACAGTGCAGTAGTAAAAATTGTCCGCAACCGAACTAATCTCTCTAACAAAGTGATACTTTTGATGTTGATGATTATGTAAGTAAACGTTAACTTCATCCATAAATGGATATCAATATCTTGGTTGAAAACACTGGTATTTCTGTGGCTTGCCTAACGCATCATTCGTATTCGTGGGACGCTAATAAAACAGTTTGCTCCACTCCGCCGCACAGCTACATGAAACTTCCGATGACAAATGGAACACATCATTGGTTGGATAAGTTCCTCCGTTATTGAGAGATAGGTGCCAACTTACCTTAAGACCTTGTGATCCACCCACGACGACTATATCATCCATAACTGCGCACACAGGATGACTAGTACTTGCTTGAATAACATACCAGAGCGGAAGATGTTTAGCTCTTGATAGATTGACATTTGAATGAAGCTCAACTTCAGTAGCACTCTGTGTACTCATCTTGCTTGCTCCGTTGATAAGACTCCCCAAGGACCAACAAGCTAGAAACCCGGCTATATCAGTGGAAACAAGAAATGCTGGTCCGTTTGAATTCCATTTGGACAGTTTCATTTCATATATTCTTGCAGAATGGGATCCTTCTAAAACACCCACAAGGCATCCACTCACAGTCTTCAGAAGTTATGGTTAATGTGTTAACCTACCTGGTACACATAAATTTCCCTGTCGAATGCAATGATAATATAATTTCCATCGGGAGTGAAAATAAAAGCACTAACTAATCCTTTCGTCAAAATATTTTTGTGCGCTGAGGTCTAGTAAATATATTTAAACAAGAAAAGAATAGATTACGGCACTATTAAAATTCCAAGTCTGTATAATAGGTTTTCTGGCAGCTGCACAAGCTACACCTCCGAAGTATCCGGTGATAGACGATTTCGAAGCCATATCACCAGACAAACTAGCGACTGGATTTCCCCCCAAAGGATCCCAAACAATAGCGGCATCAACTTGTTTTTCACTTGTGGTAGTAACCAAAAGCGAAGTCATAGCTCAGAATTTAATGAGCTCACACGAGAACAGTATTATTGAAGTCTGTAGAATAAAAATAAAAGAGAGTCTTATTATGTAGATCTTTTCAGAGACATACAGAAACTAAGACTGGTATTACTGACCGGATATTTTAACAGATAACCAAGTAATACGGTCACTTATACAAATGTACTTAATTTATTTTCGTTACCGAATAAACTACATTACGTACTTATCATTGTGAGTTCAATTGGACCTTGCATTATATTTAGAAATCATATCAATTGAAGAGGCTTCATAATCAATGACATTTCTTGAAACCTATTTA
The DNA here is from genome assembly GCF_000237925.1 of Schistosoma mansoni. Lineage (NCBI taxonomy): Eukaryota > Metazoa > Platyhelminthes > Trematoda > Strigeidida > Schistosomatidae > Schistosoma > Schistosoma mansoni. Next base: position 26,672,075 of record NC_031502.1, on the reverse strand, counting down.
ATAGTAACAACTGTTGGTATGAAGGACGAACATCTAACTTAATATGATCGTATGTCGACCGATCACATTATTTTTAGTCTGAATTCCAGTATTGTAAATAATACACCGTAGAATTGAAGTGCAGGAAATATGGTAAATGTAAACTGCTGACAACTCTGAGTGACTTATCAGACAGTGAGAAATATTTAGCTATATGGGGATTTGTAGTAAAAAGTAATAAATCTTGACGGATAAACAACTTTGACTTGATTACTGTTTTCATGTCAAATTATTTGTTACCGTGGACGAGAAAAGGGTGGGGTTAACTATTAGTAAATAAGTAAGAAGGTTACGTTGGGTTAATGTCAGGATTTCAGATAACAGTGAAGGATATTTTTTAGACATACAAGCACCTCCTGACTATACACTGAATTAAGGCTAAACAAGTAATCAAGATACAGTCTGCACCAAGAGCATGTTTTTCGAGTAATTTTGCATACATGCCACATCATAATCACCGTGTGGTGGCACAATAGATGTTTTTGAATTTCAGGTATCTTAGGAGATAAGTACACAATACGAAAGTTAAAATGACTAGACAGCATAAACGGTTACTGAGTAAACAAATTAGTATGGTGTTTTAGATCCGAAACATTGACCCTTAACTTGCTCTTGAGAGAGCGTTGCGGTGGTGTACACCTTAACACGCATATTCTTAACAATGTTTATGTACTAGTTTAGTCAAGCGTAGCCAGTCAGTCAGATACAACGTAGGACTAGGCGCATATATGCATCGGTCTAAGTTGCCATACCTTATCAGCACAACAAGATGAACACCGAATTCATATAGTTAATTTAATGGTGATAATATATAAATGAAAGATTGTATATAACGATATAATATAGGAAGAAAGAAAAATATGACACTTTTAATCTCAAGGTTTAAGGGAAGACAGAGTGTATACACCTACGCCATCGAGATCGAGTCTGAGCCATGGCTCAGACTAGAAGTTAGTGACTTCAATCAACCTATATATATATATATATAGTTCCGTACAGAACGCTCTTTGCAAAGAAATACACATACGCTGGAATGGATTTTGAGAACTTAAAAAACTTGTCCAGACCAGGGGACAGACTTGTTGAATCTCTAGTTTCTCCTCAAAAATGGATTATCGAATATCAAGCACAACTACTTGATTTTCGAAATTTACAGCTTTCACTAGTCGCGGTACCTACTCACAACACCACCTAAATAAACAATATATTGGTCTCAGTCAATTTATAGCATTTAAATATGTTTCCACCATAAGCATAACAATCTGCCGACCATATCTAATTAGATATACCTTAACGCATGTGTTATGTACCGCAAGTTAGAAAAAAGCCTCTCAACTTCAAATGGTTCTAATGGTTGTGGACGGAATAGAAGAAGCTCTCGCTTAACGGGCTTCCATGTCTAGTGGCAGTGAATAAAAATACCTCCAGACAAGAACTTAGGTATATTAACGATAATAGAGGCAAAAAGAAATTGGTAAATCATAATAATATGTTATCCTTAGTTCTTAAGAATAAGTCAAGTTTCCTCTTAAAAAACTCCTGAGGCGCTCTTTATAAGGTTTGAATTTGAGTCCACGAACTGATTACGTAGCTCGCCGTTGGATACGTTCCAGAGTGTCCGTATCTTTTTGGAGGGAGGGAGGAAATACTGTGTTTCCGTACTCTAAATAGGGATAAATAAAACTGTTGAAGATTATGTGGAAAGTCCTACCGTGAAACTGGTCAAAAATGCACTTCAATGTTACCAGTGCAGGGTTTGCTCAGAAGGCGTTTTTGTCACAGAGTACGATTTCAAGTCGTAGGGTACCAACACTCCTAAACATTTTTCGACTTGAGATGCTTCTAGAGAGGAGTTTCCCAAGTTGTAACTATAGTCTGCGACATGTCACAACTGGACAACTTTACACTTTGAAGTGTTGAAGGTATGTCTGTTGTCGTCTGCCCAACTTTGAAGTCGAGTCAGATCCTCCTGAAGTGCTAGTATATCCTCTTGGTTACGTCTCTCTCTCCAAAGTTTCACATCATCAGCAAAACGCAATAAGTTGGATGAAACTTGTTGTGGAAGATCGGTAATGTACCTCAAGAAGAGAAGAGGTCCTAGTTCTGAGCCCTGGGGCCCCCACAAGGACGTTCCATGGCCTGAGAGTGAAGTTAATCCTGACCTTAAAATATCGGTTTTCTAGATATGAAGCGAACCAGTCAACCAGAGGGTGTTTGAAACCCAATCGTCTAAGCCTATTGATAAGACATATATGGTTAACCCTATCAAAAGCTCTTGAGAAATCAGAATAAATTGCGTCAACCTTCCCCTTGCGATAAAGGATGATTGTCCATCTATCCGCCGCAGTCAGCAGGTTGGTCATACAAGAATGATCCTATCTGAAACCATGCTGTTGGGGTGAGAAGAACTTCAGGGATAATAAGTATTCTTGTATACCGTCGTATATTAGGGACTCCATAATTTTAGAAGGTATGGAGAGAAGGGCAACCGGTCGGTAGCTTGAGGGTTCACTGCGCCGACCTCCTTTGAAAACTGGTATGATGTGAGCAAGCCTTCAATTTTCCGGCAGTTTGTCTCGGTTTAGCGAGTGTGGAAGCATCACGCTAAGTGGTGTTGCCGGGATTGAAGGTGCTTCCCTCAGTATAGCAGAATGAACTATATCTGGACCAGGAGAAGTGTCTTTTCTTATGTGCTGCAGTTCACGGAGCACCAGGTCAGCGCTCAGGTCAACTTCGGAAAGTCCTGTGCAGGTGCAGGTGAAGCTTTCATCAGCGTAGTTGATGTGGGTCGGTTGAAATGTCCGAGAGTATTGTTCAGCCAAAAGATTGGCGGCATCCCCTTCGTTATTGGTCGGACCACTACGACCTTGCAGTTGGGAAACTGCAGTTTTGGCTTGTCGAAGAGAAGCTGCGTAAATGAATAAGCTTTTCGGATTGGAGACAAATTTGTCGATAAGCTTGGTCTGGTACCGAATCCTGTCTTCTCTTATTGCCTTTGTGCATATGTTCCTTATATGTCTGCATTGCCTGGACGCGCCGTTGTTACAGTTCGTTTATATTCGGTCCAACAGTGCCTTTTGCGGCTTAGCAAACGAAGAGTGCGTTTCTTGATGATGGTAGGTTGTTTGTAGCTTTTCGGGACCGTTTAAGGAACTGAACACTTAGTAGCACATAAGAGTGCGTGCAGTAAGAAATCCCAATGACCATCCATTTCAAGTTGAGAGTGAACATCCCAATCCACCTGTTGTAGATAGTCATGTAAAGCTAACACATTCAACCGTTTGAAATTCCAGTGCCTGTTTTTGATGGGATATCTTAGCTCAGTTTCGCTGACAAAACTGAAGGATAGGACGACGTGATCACTTTTCCCCAGGGGAGCCAGAATTGAGAGGTCGTCGACTAGGAGTTCTTCATTTTTGAATACCCAGTCTGAGAGCGATGGCGTCTGATTGTTTCTCCAACGAGTTGCTAATTTCACATTTTCGAATAATCCCAGATCATCAATGAGGTTGAAGAACCGAGCTTCAGTAGAGTTGTCACCTCCAATGTAGGTATGTTCCGCGAAGTTGATTCTAGGAAGATTGAAGTCCCCTAGAATCAGGATATGAGAGAATCCGAGACGCGTAGAGCGAGTTAATCCTTCCAGCGAACGATTGTCGTCCTCGATGTCAGCAGCGGGCTTCCTGTATATGATACCGACTAGACACCTTGAGGTGGTAGACAATCTTATTGAGCACCATACTGATTCATGAAGACTGAGAAACTCTTGGTTGTGAAGTTGGTGCGCCTCCAGGCATGATCGTATTTATAATGCTACCCCGCTCCCCCATGCCAATTTTCCTGTCGTTGCGAAACAAAGACATTCCAGGTATCGATAACTCCTGGTCCGTAAACTGAGACGATATCCAAGTTTCGGATATTCCTATCAGTTGAGTATCATTAACGTTGCTAAGTTCACGTAGCTCATCCATTTTGTTTGGCAAACTCGCAGCGTTCATATATAAGCAGTTTATGCTTTCATTTTGGAACGCGCAAGCTTCTTCCTGTGTGTCTATATGAGCCTTACGTGAGTGAACAGGTAGCCTACCTATACACTGTATTCCGAGTTGGTAGTCCCTGTCCTTTACATTTTTTATGATCAAGACAGTCTACAAGCGGTATCGTCAGCTCCAGCTTGCGTTTGTGCCTGATCCTGTTGTCGTGTGGCTTATCCGGATGCATATGGATGTCAGTTGGCAACCGTCGTCTATTGGCACGAAATGCTTCCAGAGTTGCAGCCACCATATGAGAGGAGGGGAAGTTTATCTTCATTAGCCGGGGTTCAGAGTCTCCGTCTTTCTTGGCTAGCCTCGTCACCTGTTGGGTATGTTTTTGAGCTTCAAGGAATGCTTGATGAATATTCATTCCCAAATATCAGAGTTTGCTTAGTTTGGGAATAAGAAAGTAGCATAGCAGATATATCTAGAATTAATTCTGACTTCTGACAGTGCACAGTGTAGAAATAATGAAGCAGAGCAGAAATATCCCGTGACACTCACATTGTCGTTGTTTCTTGATTTGTCCTTCACTAGTCTGATATACCGCGTTTACTACCGCATGTTACAAAATACTAAAAAAAGTTTCATTTGAAACTCTATCACGTGCTCGGAAGTTTTGACTATCGAATACTTATTACCGTGATAAAGGAAAAGATGGTTCTATCTTGAACATCATATGTTAAATATAGAGTGAGAATGGATAGAAAACATCATTGTTGCAGTTTCACTTTTGAAAGCAGAGGGGACTAGGTCACCCGTGTTAGTCCTGAAAATGGTGGTTTCTTAGTTGATCCAACTTTCTTACGAAAGCATCGACAGATGGAACTTCAACCACGTGTCGATGTAATGAATTCCACTTGATGGTTCAATAAGAAAGTCAATAGTCAGACGACAAGTAATTTGTTCTGGATATCTAAGTATTTTTGAAGTGTCCTCGTAAATAATAAACTTTTCTAAAGTCATGCTACTTTCTAGGAAGAATCTGGTTTTAATTTAGATATTTAAACAACTCCTTTGGAATAATCTTTTCTGAAATTTTAAAATTTAGGCTGATTAGGGTTACGGGTCCATAGTTCTCAGGTTTATGTCTCGTGCTTGTTTTGAAGAAAAGACTTACAATAGCATCCTTTTGGTCTTTTGGTGGTGCACTCTGGGTTATAGATATATTGATACATATGCGACAAATTTCGCTAATTCCTTTGGCAATCTCGGATGCATTTCATCGGGTCCCATGGATTCGCCTATATCAAGCTCATTTAGCAGACCAAAGACATAGAGTTCTTTAATGATCACAGTGCCCAGTGTGTGTGGGGTTTACATGAACTGAAGGGGAAGGCATCTCTACGGCATATTAGATTGCTAAAGCAATTTGATAATACTTGGGCTCTACTACAGTCATCCACCACTAATGATGCAGTATTACTATCTCATAATGCTGAAATATTTCCTCTCCTTTTGGTCCTTTGATTTATGTACAAGTATAAGTGTTCAGGGTATTCTATAGATTCCCTAACAAGTTCTCCTTTGTACAACCTTCTAAACTTACGGACGGTTGAGGTACAATTACTTCGAGCTTTCCGAAGTTGAGATTGCCTTTTCAGTACCTAGTAACGTAAACCTCTCCCACATTCTTTACCTCTTACAAAGAAGGGTGCGAACCTCTTTACATAACCACTGTAAGGAGTCTTTTTAACCCCTGAATGTAACCCAGAAGATTGCGGTGCGTTGACTTTTGTGCTCGAACTTCTGAATGCATCACACAGAGATTCTGGTTTCAACGTCCAGTCTACTGAGGATGCTGAGTGTGTAACATCTTCTATAGTTGCTTTTTAGACGTTTGGTCTAACTTAGGCTGAAACTCGTTATGGCAGTTATTTGGAAACTGAAGACTAGGACTGCATAAACACCTTTGCCTAGAGGTGGCATATGATGGAGGTTTATGATGTCATACTCATAATCGGTCAACATAAGATGTGGTTAGGGTGATTCGAAGTCCAGTTAGTACTTAATTGCTCCTTTCACATGTTGCACTAGAGCATATGTGATGGTCGCAGTAACTAGTTTCTGTTCATAAGGATTTTATGTCAGTTCAATCCACAGATCTTTCCTGACTATCGTGAGTGCATTAAAGCCTCCTTTTACTAAACATAGACTACCTGAAGACTATGTACTGAAAACATCTAGCAAAACCTCATTCACCTCATAGTTTGAACTGCCATAAACCAAACCAATCAGCAGCTTTTATCCTTTGCATTTCAAGCCCGACTAACTAGTTCACACGTCATACATTCATGGGGCATGTTATCAATAGCGGTAAATGTGATAGTAATTCTAGCAAACAGAGCTACTCCTTCTTTGCGCTTCTGGATTTTGTTACCTTCACTAATGTGAAACTTTCAAATCAAATCCCTAAAGGCTAAGTTACCCAAGTTTCTGTGACCGAGATTTCATCTGACTTGGTAGAGTCTACCTGTATATCTAGCTCTCATCGCTTGTTGTACAAGCTCTGCGCATTTGTGTGACGAATACGAAGACCAGTTAAATGGCTCTGTGCTGCACCCAAAGTGGCCTCGGGTTGAATCCTTGTAACAGCTCAGGTTGGTTGGTTAAGAGTTGACCCCAAACAACCAAGCATATGCTAAAACAGTATTGTTCAAGTATTCATTCACTTCCTTACCTTTTGTAAGCGTTATATTCCCTATTATCTTATATGGAATGTTGAGAGCCTTTGTTTGTCTGAACAGATAATCCCACGCTCCACTGTGACTGCGCGAAGATCGAAATAAAGACCTATTCACTACTTCTCTGGTTTCTTCTATCAATAGCACGAGGGTTACCTTAAGGCACGAAAGTGGTGAGCCCTTTTTGAACACAAATTTAACCCCATTTCTGTTATTAATTTTTTTTTACTTAATCGTAAAAGTAGACCTGATTATCCGTAAACTATGTTGAGTATATAACTAGTTTATTCCGTATTATCTTAGGTTATTCGTGTTATAGTAACCATTTTTCGTGCTAACTTTATTGCTATATTTGTCACATACCTCATGTTAGATTCAATAGAAACCCATAATCTGGAGGATTTGTCACCATTGGAGATAGACACTGTTATGACTACGAAATCCCGACTTCCAGAATTTGATCGTAGTGATCCTGATTTGTGGTTTGCTCAACTAGAGCATTATTTCACGAGACACAATATCAAATCTGAAGGGATTCGCTATAGAGACTTGTGTTCTATCCTTCCTCCTTCAGTCGCCAAAGAAGTCCGTGACTTGATTTTAGATCCACCATCACCACAACCATACACCATCTTAAGACGAGAGATAATGAACCGTTTATCATTATCAGATAGTCAAAGAATCCAAAGACTTTTTCAAGGTGAAACACTAGGTGATCGGTCGCCGTCACAGTTTATGCGTCACCTCCAAGTGTTAATGGGTGATAACACAGTGGGTGAAGCAGTCCTAAAACAAGGATGGATACAAGCTCTCCCATGCTACGTCCAACACTGTTTGGATGCACAAGATCCTGAAACCTCATTATCTCATTTAGCGCGTATAGCCGATAGAATAATGGAGAGAGGTCCTCCAACTGGACCAGGCACAATAAATCACACACAAAAAGTAGAATCAGCAAAAGACCCCGTCATAGAAGGACTCATTGCGAGTGTTAAGAGTCTCACTGAGGCTGTCACCAGAATGCAAATGGGTCATAGAAACAGGAGCAGGTCACCACAACGACCACGATCCAAGTCACAAAACAGGTCACAAATGTCCAGACAACCTGGGCAGTTTTGTTGGTACCACTGGAAGTTTGGTGTCAACTCAACCAAGTGCATGCAACCATGCGCCTAGCCTAAGCATAATTCTAAAGATAGCGGGAAACGAGTAACCCCTTCCCAAGTCGCGACGACTGAAGAGGGGCGCCTAAACAGTCGCTTGTTTTATGTTAGAGACAGAAACTCTGGCTTGAATTTCTTGGTGGATACTGGCGCTGCTCTTAGCATCATCCCTCAAAATAAAACTGAGATTAGTCGAGAAACATCGTCAATTACACTTCAAGCTGCAAATAAAACTAAAATTGCGACATTTGGGCAGAAAAACTTAACCCTAGATTTGGGGTTCAGGAGGCAATTCCCTTGGGTTTTCACGGTAGCCGACTTAGATCTGGCAATACTGGGGATGGACTTTCTAGAGAGATACGAATTTCTAGTTGGCACCAAGAAACGGCGATTAACACTAAAAGAAACTTCGTATTACACAAAAGGCAAAGAAAGTCACATCAGCTCTCTTAACTTGATTCAAAGTCCTCCAGTAACAACAGCGAAATTCCAAGATATACTCGCGGAATTTCCAAACTTAACTAAACCAAACCCACAGCCTTCTAAAGACAAACTAAAAGTAAGTCACACTATCAAAACCGGAGGTGCAAACCAATTCGTTACTTGGATGAATTGATGAAATATTGCTTCAATATATCATGCATACCTAAATCAAACCAGAAAAGGGTATTTGACACAACTGTACCTGATCCGCATACTCCACACAATTTTTTTTGCTTCTTAACCGTATATTCGTTTCCGTTTTGTGGATTACTCTGATGCACCCTTGGTTACGCACCTAGTTGTAAAAGGCGGTCATTACTGGCTCAAGGTCATGCACTTGGTCGATTTTGTTAAAGAGTCCAACTTCTAGCAAGTTCACCCTTTTACATATATGCATTACAAAAGAGTTTTTTTTGTTTTCATGGTTCTTCGTGCACAAGATATCTACACTATGTTTATTTACTTCCAGAATACCAATCCGTTCTGGAGGCCAAGCACTTACATGAGCCGAACAATTATCAATTGCATTTATGTATTTCCATTTTGTATCTTATTATTTTATGCAGGCAGTGGAGCAGTTCTTCAGGTTTGCTTGATTTTCACCATTACCTTTGAAGTAGACTCTTCTTTACTTTTTACTTGAGGGCGACTCAAGAGGCAGGTGAGTAAACACCTGATAGCCGGTCTGAGCATGGAAAAATCGTACCTCTTCAACATGGTGTTGGGTAGCCCGCTCGCGGCACTTCCTCAGATATTCTTATTCCACATTCTCACACTTTCTCTTGAAAGCACGCAGCAAACCGTCAGCGATAGTTGTAGAAAAGATCACATGCTACAAAATAAGATGACAAGCTAGTAAATGAAGAGACATCTATGGACTATTGTTGAAAGCGTTAGTCGTAACTGATTGTAAGTCAAATAGTGAGCGAGTTGATAATTTCGCCTTGGGATGAGAAATAGAACCAAGGTGTTTTCGATAGATAGGTTAATCGAACCGACGTTCCTACGGAAGTCGATTCTAGGGGGAAGCTAATGTAACAGCTCAGGTTGGTTGGTTAAGAGTTGACCCCAAACAACCAAGCATATGCTAAAACAGTATTGTTCAAGTATTCATTCACTTCCTTACCTTTTGTAAGCGTTATATTCCCTATTATCTTATATGGAATGTTGAGAGCCTTTGTTTGTCTGAACAGATAATCCCACGCTCCACTGTGACTGCGCGAAGATCGAAATAAAGACCTATTCACTACTTCTCTGGTTTCTTCTATCAATAGCACGAGGGTTACCTTAAGGCACGAAAGTGGTGAGCCCTTTTTGAACACAAATTTAACCCCATTTCTGTTATTAATTTTTTTTTACTTAATCGTAAAAGTAGACCTGATTATCCGTAAACTATGTTGAGTATATAACTAGTTTATTCCGTATTATCTTAGGTTATTCGTGTTATAGTAACCATTTTTCGTGCTAACTTTATTGCTATATTTGTCACATACCTCATGTTAGATTCAATAGAAACCCATAATCTGGAGGATTTGTCACCATTGGAGATAGACACTGTTATGACTACGAAATCCCGACTTCCAGAATTTGATCGTAGTGATCCTGATTTGTGGTTTGCTCAACTAGAGCATTATTTCACGAGACACAATATCAAATCTGAAGGGATTCGCTATAGAGACTTGTGTTCTATCCTTCCTCCTTCAGTCGCCAAAGAAGTCCGTGACTTGATTTTAGATCCACCATCACCACAACCATACACCATCTTAAGACGAGAGATAATGAACCGTTTATCATTATCAGATAGTCAAAGAATCCAAAGACTTTTTCAAGGTGAAACACTAGGTGATCGGTCGCCGTCACAGTTTATGCGTCACCTCCAAGTGTTAATGGGTGATAACACAGTGGGTGAAGCAGTCCTAAAACAAGGATGGATACAAGCTCTCCCATGCTACGTCCAACACTGTTTGGATGCACAAGATCCTGAAACCTCATTATCTCATTTAGCGCGTATAGCCGATAGAATAATGGAGAGAGGTCCTCCAACTGGACCAGGCACAATAAATCACACACAAAAAGTAGAATCAGCAAAAGACCCCGTCATAGAAGGACTCATTGCGAGTGTTAAGAGTCTCACTGAGGCTGTCACCAGAATGCAAATGGGTCATAGAAACAGGAGCAGGTCACCACAACGACCACGATCCAAGTCACAAAACAGGTCACAAATGTCCAGACAACCTGGGCAGTTTTGTTGGTACCACTGGAAGTTTGGTGTCAACTCAACCAAGTGCATGCAACCATGCGCCTGGCCTAAGCATAATTCTAAGACAGCGGGAAACGAGTAACCCCTCCCCAGGTCGCGACGACTGAGGAGGGGCGCCAAAACAGTCGCTTGTTTTATGTTAGAGACAGAAACTCTGGCTTGAATTTCTTGGTGGATACTGGCGCTGCTCTTAGCATCATCCCTCAAAATAAAACTGAGATTAGTCGAGAAACATCTTCAATTACACTTCAAGCTGCAAATAAAACTAAAATTGCGACATTTGGGCAGAAAAACTTAACCCTAGATTTGGGGTTCAGGAGGCAATTCCCTTGGGTTTTCACGGTAGCCGACTTAGATCTGGCAATACTGGGGATGGGACTTTCTAGAGAGATACGAATTTCTAGTTGGCACCAAGAAACGGCGATTAACACTAAAAGAAACTTCGTATTACACAAAAGGCAAAGAAAGTCACATCAGCTCTCTTAACTTGATTCAAAGTCCTCCAGTAACAACAGCGAAATTCCAAGATATACTCGCGGAATTTCCAAACTTAACTAAACCAAACCCACAGCCTTCTAAAGACAAACTAAAAGTAAGTCACACTATCAAAACCGGAGGTGCAAACCAATTCGTTACTTGGATGAATTGATGAAATATTGCTTCAATATATCATGCATACCTAAATCAAACCAGAAAAGGGTATTTGACACAACTGTACCTGATCCGCATACTCCACACAATTTTTTTTGCTTCTTAACCGTATATTCGTTTTCGTTTTGTGGATTACTCTGATGCACCCTTGGTTACGCACCTAGTTGTAAAAGGCGGTCATTACTGGCTCAAGGTCATGCACTTGGTCGATTTTGTTAAAGAGTCCAACTTCTAGCAAGTTCACCCTTTTACATATATGCATTACAAAAGAGTTTTTTTTGTTTTCATGGTTCTTCGTGCACAAGATATCTACACTATGTTTATTTACTTCCAGAATACCAATCCGTTCTGGAGGCCAAGCACTTACATGAGCCGAACAATTATCAATTGCATTTATGTATTTCCATTTTGTATCTTATTATTTTATGCAGGCAGTGGAGCAGTTCTTCAGGTTTGCTTGATTTTCACCATTACCTTTGAAGTAGACTCTTCTTTACTTTTTACTTGAGGGCGACTCAAGAGGCAGGTGAGTAAACACCTGATAGCCGGTCTGAGCATGGAAAAATCGTACCTCTTCAACATGGTGTTGGGTAGCCCGCTCGCGGCACTTCCTCAGATATTCTTATTCCACATTCTCACACTTTCTCTTGAAAGCACGCAGCAAACCGTCAGCGATAGTTGTAGAAAAGATCACATGCTACAAAATAAGATGACAAGCTAGTAAATGAAGAGACATCTATGGACTATTGTTGAAAGCGTTAGTCGTAACTGATTGTAAGTCAAATAGTGAGCGAGTTGATAATTTCGCCTTGGGATGAGAAATAGAACCAAGGTGTTTTCGATAGATAGGTTAATCGAACCGACGTTCCTACGGAAGTCGATTCTAGGGGGAAGCTAATGTAACAGCTCAGGTTGGTTGGTTAAGAGTTGACCCCAAACAACCAAGCATATGCTAAAACAGTATTGTTCAAGTATTCATTCACTTCCTTACCTTTTGTAAGCGTTATATTCCCTATTATCTTATATGGAATGTTGAGAGCCTTTGTTTGTCTGAACAGATAATCCCACGCTCCACTGTGACTGCGCGAAGATCGAAATAAAGACCTATTCACTACTTCTCTGGTTTCTTCTATCAATAGCACGAGGGTTACCTTAAGGCACGAAATCCTCACCACGCAAAAATTTGCAATTTCGAAGTCTTCCTCGTTACAATTCGCCCTTATTTTTAGTACCTTTTTTAGCTTCTCATCTTTTTATACGGTTCATGAGTGGAAAGTCTTTACGGGCAAATACCCCTGACCACTCTAGTTTGTGCCGATTCTGTAGTGTTAAGTCCCTTTCATTGGGCTACTTAAATACTACTTTTAGTAGCCTATTTCGAGCCCATTAGGCTGCCTAGTCTATAAACGTTTAGCGAGGTGACTTCAGAGATATCCTGAGGCATAAGTTGCTTTGGTAGTTCTTTTATCGACTCAATATCATGCACAAATGAGTCCCGAGTTCTGAGAACTCCCTCTCCCTGATTCAATGAAAGACAACGTGCCGGTCACTTTGATTAGTATTCAATTTCTCGGTTAATGTTTGGAGGACTGGCTTTTCTTTGGCAACATTAGGTCGCTTCTTATCCTTGGTCTGTGCCCATTCATCAATTTCGCTGCAGTAACGATCACAGTCGCGCTGCACATCCTGTGGAATCATGGAGGATTGTCGATGACTTACGTGATCAGGTTATTGTTTTGTACTGCTAGAAACACATTTAGCCTTGCGATTGGGTTTCTTGGGCGTTTCCTGCCCACCGCCATTTCGAGTATGGGGGACAGAAGAAACTTTATTTTTTGAGCTTTTATTTCAAACAGACCTATTTATGGGCTGTCCTTCCTACGTTGGCAAGTCAGTCTACTCTGAGTTTATTTGAGGTAACTTCACACTGACTTGTGCGCTGAACAAGAGAGCACCATTTGTTGTGTCTCGATTACTCTTAATAACACTTTTCAAAAAGTATCGACAGCCTGGGAGTTGTTTATTGCTTTTTCGCACTATCCAGTCATCCTCTAGTGGTTTTTAAAAAGTAACTAGACAAAAACAACACCCAGAGGCAAAAGAAACTGGTGATCAGAAAAAGGTGAAAATTGCAGATTATTAGATCCAAAAGTGCAAACAAACACACAAGGAAATAATGTACTCAAAAGTACAGATGGTAAGCTACTTTAGAAAGAAACTATGATCTTGGTGATTTTTTTCAATTGAAATAAATTTAATTAGGGCGAAGGCAGTAGTCTTAATGCGTTAGAAATAATCGAAACAATAAAATAAATGCAGTGGGGAAAAATACACTGTTCTTTTTAAATAGCGCGGGAAAATGTTGAATATTCGAACGAGTCAAATGGTTGTGTCCAGGAGAAAAGTCCATGAACTGGTTTCATGGCTCGCCTCCGAAAACGATCCAGAATATTCTTTTCCACTTAGAATGAAGGGGAGAGGAACGATATTTTACTACTGTTAGAAGGCTGGATTAAACGATGAAAAAGGAAGTGAAAGTTTCCTTTGTCAAACTCACCAAAAAATGAGTCTTAAAGTAATAAGTTCAAGGCCCATTCCTAAAGCATTTTTGTCTCAGTTAGCATACTGCCTCTAAACATTGTATTGATAGTAAAATTTTTACTTTGGAAAATACGAAATTACGTTGACGCCCAGACGTTTCTCAGGTTATCAATACTCTGAGAGAAATTTATCGATCGAAATGTATTATTTGGAATGCTTCGCAGATGAACTACGATGCGCTTTTAAAGGCTTAAATTAAGTCAATTTCTATCTTCTCACTTTTGAAATCGAGTGTGAGCCTCATGAGATGTTGCCGATCACATTTATTGAATATTCTCTCCAGACTTGGTATAACTAGTGGCAGTATTATCGCAGAGGAAACTTTGTGAGTAAAACCCTCATTATAGATAAGATATGGAGATCCTGGTAACGGAATCAGTGATATCCTAGTAAGATATTCTGTAATTCGATAAACTAAGTAACCCACTCTGATCTTAAAATGCTGGCTGTTCAGTTATTAAACTATCAATCTACGATTAGTGGCCTAGTACGCGTTATCTTGAGCCTGGTAACAAAGCTCGTGCAATCAACCATTCCAGAGACTTTTGAGAAGACTAGATATATTACGTCTAAATTTCTTCTGAGGTCTAAAATGAAGGTTCATATATTCATCGCAGCCAGTAGATTAGTGCTGCATAGTGGCCGTTCTCGAAACTGCGGTGTTGAGGTGAAAGGAATTTCGTGGATATAATGTACCATGTACGGGCTCATAAACCATGAACTAAATTACCTTTGAGACCAAAGAACGAAGAGATTTAGCCCGGTGATTTTGACACCTTGGAGGTTGGGGTTAAGTATACCATCTTCCAAATTTCTGAGATCAAACCATGGTCTGGTGGATGTGAAACTGGTAAACCATGTGGCGTTGGAAGTAGTGAGGTCTCTTCTGCCAGTATACTGTTTGACCCAGAAGATATGTTCTTCCCTAGCTGCTGAAGTTTGTGATGAACTAACCCAGTACTTAGATTTACTTTTGAAATTCCTGCTGACCTACTTTTAGTTCAAGAAATCTATTCATTTCATTGGATAGAATTAGGGCGTTGGTACGTAGGGAACTGATATTTTCTTTCACAATCAATCAGTGTTATGTATTATCATTAGCAGTAAAAGCCCGTACCGTATCACTGATTTTATTTACATAACCACCAGATGTAAGGTTAGTCTAAAAACAACTTAGTAATCATCCTGATAAAAACTTAGAATGCTCATCAGGAAGTATGTTGTAAAAACATTCCTTTCGATGATCACTAACGTATGCTTTAGTAATTCAGTAATAACCAAATTGTATGGGCTTATAAAAGGAGGAAAAACATTGGGAATGATACGAGGTAGTGTATGATCAATTTTTGAAGAAAGAGCCTAGATTTACTGCTATGATATAACGTGCTATCCAAGTATTGAAACTTATTTAAAATGTCAACCATACTTTCACTAAAAATTACTGTTTCCATAATTTATGTGAATAAAATGCATGTTGCTATTAGTTGTTGAAATATAAACTGAGCTGTATACATGAATTGTATACATACATGAGCTGTATAAATACACTTTGTGTTTTCAGAGGGCGGCGGAAAAGTAGTGTGATACAACTACTGCAGAAAATAGTGCTTTACGGTAGTAAAAGTGTGAAAATTATTGGTTAATGTTATTTAATAAAAGATAAAATCATAATAAAACAGACCAGTCAAAAGTAACTTTTTATCTAATTGATTTTTATACATGGATAATCTTGTACTTTTTGAGTTATCTAGAGTGTTCATTTCGTTCAAAACTTAAAGAATAATCCTTTTTTATGTGTATAGAAGTATTTTTAAGGTAATACTACATTTATCGAGGACTCCAACACCTTTTGGTTTCTCTGACTTGAGTGAGGATAGATAGAAGCCAGCACTGACACAATTAAACCATCATTTTAACATTCAGTTATAAAGCAACCATTTATAAAGCAGTGGTACTCTATTTTATACTTTGTAAATATTCACATTGAGTGAACAACTGTTTAATCATGCTTTACCTTCAGATTTCAGTTTTCATCTTCGAACCACAGCGTTTAACTACAAATAAGCACAACTGTTCTATGAGGAGTTAGTCAGATATATTTCATCATTGATGTCTTTAAAGATAAGGCTTGACTTACCTGCAAAATCTGACATGCGTAGACTAAAAGTACGTTCTCCATTCACCTTTTGTAAAGGAAAACTTACTACTAAATTTCTCAATAATATCTCTACTAATAAGTGCATAGTTGATGCCGGAGTTCAGTTTTACGTAATTTAAACTGACATAGTCATGTAAGTGGTTTGATAAAATGTGGACAGATTCATCTTACCTAAACATTATTAAACAAGGGACAGTCGTAAATCATAATGTTAGGACACAGGGACGTTCTTCTAATGGTTTACTTGTGAATCCATAGTTCTTAAATCTATTGTTGATTAAGTTGGGACTACTTTATGCTGCTCAATAAAAAAGTTAAAAATCCCTTCCGAATTTCCATAGTTGTATATCAATGCCGACGATTCAGAGGAAATACAAACATGGAGGAAGCCCAAGTCAGTAGTACCTTTTTAATAAGATCACAAGCAATATCTTAATAATCAACTCAAATTTACATGAAGGTTATACATCAGAATAAACCAAAGATCCCAATACTTTAATATGTGTTAAACGATTGTTCATGTAGATAATATTTGGTAACGGTTGTGTGATAAGAAATAATTTTCTAAATTTTGTCGATTTCAAATGAATACTCATGGAGTCTAGCAACACTTTAGTAAAACCTAGTTCTTATGTACTTTTTATCTGAAGAAAGTTTTACAAATAAACTTTCGGTATATCACATTCTAAAATTCAATTAAAACAAGTTAAAATATCACACAAAATTTGAATGTAAGATGTAACACTTACATAATTAATGTTAGCATTGATTTTTAAAAATTAAGGTAAGGTATCTGTATTTCCATCTGATGTACTTTCATTATACTGAGTCAAGGCCATGAGATCATCTAACATGTTTCAGCTTCATAAACGTCATGAATTATTCATATGATTCTGTCAAGCTTTCCAGTTCAACAATTTATCAGTTTTTATTAATGAACTGAAGTAATTCGTATCATGTCCTGAAAAACGTATTAGATATTTGCATTGTTCCGGTTCAAAATTTACGACTGTATTTTGTGTATAGTGATTTCTCTCTACAAAAGACATAGAATAGCTTTCCAATTTCAACAAATC
Source organism: Schistosoma mansoni (assembly GCF_000237925.1). NCBI lineage: Eukaryota > Metazoa > Platyhelminthes > Trematoda > Strigeidida > Schistosomatidae > Schistosoma > Schistosoma mansoni. Next base: position 26,654,926 of record NC_031502.1, on the reverse strand, counting down.
TTTCAAGCATTTGTTCCTAAATTAGGAAATCTGCTCACTTTCAAAATTTTCAGTGCAGTCAAGATATTTCCGTTTACAGTGGGAACAATAATGATACAGATCGAAATTAGAATACAAACAACTAATAATTAGAGAAAGATTAGCTTTATCTGATTTCTGCTGTTCAGTAGGCTAGACAGTATCCATAGAAGATCCCCAATTGGTTAGTATATTCTAAAAAGGTGTTTATTTTTGTGTTTATGTTTTTAACTTTTTCAACTTCTTGATTCAATAAGTCTTACTCATTTTTGCTACAGTGATGAATTTCTGTTTAAATGAAAAGTCGGATTTTTATCAATTATTTTGCTTGCATAAAACCATTCTGATTTATAATGACTGATATTATTTTCGGCCGAATGACTTTTTTTAGTCATTTACCAGTTAACAATCATTAAATGATTCTAAAGTTAGTATGATTCCAGTGAACTGAAAGAGAACATAAGTGGGAACAATCGAATGTATTTGAATACAAAACTACGGAAAATCTTAGTAAAATCTAAGAACCATACAGTTTATACTTCATTTGCAAAATGTCAAGCAATAGTCTCAAACTTGACTGTTCCTTTGCAAATATCGGTCAATCGTCTCAGACTTCATTGTTCCTTCATTTTCACAACATTCATTCTTTGTTCTCATTCTCTTTCCGTTGATCCTCTTAACGTTCTGTCTCCAGGCATTTCACTTCCGATTGATGATGCATACTACTTATATGTCGATCACAGTAGCACACACCATAACAGTAGTTATTGATGATATTTACACAAAACAATGTCTAATTGAAGAAATCACTGTTTTGTTATCAGTTATTATAATCGCTTATAATTTAAGATTAGACTAGAATTACAAACTTGGATTCCTTGAGAATGTATCAGTGAACATATGATACATCGTAAAAATCCACCAAATATTCTGATTTCAAGACAACTTTCATTTGGTTCACATTGATGCTGGTTTATTACTTAACTTACATGTTAATAAGTCATTAATTTTACCAATCTAGGTGATTTATCAAGAAACGAAATTAATTCTTATTCATATTTTGTGGGTATTGGTTCACCACATTTAGAGGGATCAGTTCAATTTCAAATTTCTTAATTAATCAGGTTCGTCTGCTAAGTGATTTGTCTGACAACATATTCGATGCTTTTATACTGATATTTTCCCTGTAGACTGGGTATGTATTAAAATCTAGTTTTCCTATTGAGTATAATAAAGTACCTGTTACAATGACATTATGCAGAAATAATGTGAAAAAATGTATGATACCTCTGTAAATAATTATACATTCACTTACTGACTTACACTTGTTACCCCTCGTGGAGGAGCATAGGCTATCCGCCAAGATTCTCCATCGAACTTTACCTTGAATATTTACTTAAGTTTTAACGATGCTATTATGTGATCATAAATAAGATATGTTAAGGAGTCAAAAATGCTTGTGCATTAAAGTTCGTGGGAGAAAGTTCCAAGAATTCCGGTTGCGTTGTACTCTAAGGCGCTATAAGACTTTAAACTTTACATCTGTATCCCAGTGAAATGTTACCTTTAGATTGAAAAGTCAGTACTATTTTCGGACTTTATAATGCATGTTACTTTCTGCCCGCGTATCTGTTTCATATGAAGTACTGTTTGGTTTCTAAGATTTATGTAGTGATTTCTTACTACTTCATTAATTTACATCTTATTATTTACAAAGATATTATAAATTTCATTGTTTAATATTGGCTATCCGAAGATTTGTTTTATCCTACCATAAAAACTTCATGGCGGAATATAGATATCTAGATATGAAACTGTTTTTAATATGGACCACGCATAAAAGATAAAATTGGTTTGTGAATTGAACCTTAATAGTAGAATGTCAAAGACAATAACCTTGGTAACCAAATGAAAGCAAACAATAGATATAATCTGGCGCCAGTGTATACTGAAATCATAGAACTAGCGTAACATAAAACACGATGTCATACTATTTGTTTTCTTAGTTCATGATAACGTGTTCTTATCCCACCTTATCTGCGGTTATTTTTCATGATAAGTCTCTGAATTACTTTTAAACCCAGTAATCACAAATAAAAAGGTGAATGACTTTTGTAATGTTTCACGTTGTTTCCATAGTCACTTTAGTCGGATCATAGTTAAAATATTTTAGGTGTTATTCACACTAAACTTGAGTGAATCGGCATACATGCTTTAAAAAGTATCCAAATAAACAAAATTGTCTTCATAGTGTAAGGTTTGCAAGGAATTTTCAAGAAAAAATAGCGGTGAAAATTGGTTGGGTCTATCATTTAAAGAATTGGTTTACATAGTTTTAAACCGAAATACGCTAAATATCTGTGATCATATGAAATTAAAAGTAAATACTAAGACATCTTAAGCATCTTTCTAAGTGGCTATTACAATCTGTTTGCATGAAATAGCAAAACTAGTGATCGATCAATATATAGGATAATATTTCTTTTTACTGGAGCATATCAGACGAAATTTGTGAATATTGTTTATGTTCATTGGGTTCTTATTATCTGAAAAGAAAACATGAAAAATTGATCTTGAATTTTGTTTTACTTCTTAAAATTTATCAACGTGTTGGGTGGGTATTCAAATTTATTTTCCTTTTTTTTTGAAAAAAACGGCCAGCTATAAAATTTCTTAAAATTCTGCTCTGTCAATCATTTAATAGGCAAAGTTTAATTAACTGATTGTGTGTAGTTACTTTCCCTCTACCATTCTTTTCCAGAGAATGAAATACAGGAAAGTAAAGAAAAGATTTAATCACATTTTAATATGTAAATTTAATTACATTATTTGTTCTCAGAAAATAAAGTATATTAGCGCTGTTGTATATAGATGGATGAAATGATTCATAACTAATTTCTATTTGTATGTATAAAATACACTTTATTGGATAGAATAAGGAGGATAAGGGGGAAAGCAGATAGTAAGATGGGTAGATTAGTAAATAAAGAAATAGACATGTACAACAACAGCGTGACAAGTAAATAAACTAGTAATTAGGCTGAATATTGTGATTTCCACTGTTTACATAGATATAAACTAGTTTTAATGTGTATAATAGAAATTCAGAATGGGAAAGATAGAATGTTGGTGAACTTATTATTTGAGTATATTCTGCTCGTTCAGTTTATTAATATATCGAGTCATTCTTTTATAAAAAGAGAAGCAGAATAAATGTTATGACTCATCAATGACACTGATTATATCAGTTCTTACTCACCTGTTCCTTGTACTTTTCCCAGGGTTGTCTATCTTATTTTGCCCTCCCATCATTAGTATCAGTAATTTTGTTATTCTTAATAATTAACATTAGTTCAGTAATATTCTCTGTGGAAATATTCTCCTTTAAAGTAGATTTCCTATTACAGAAAAACACTCATACGCACATGCATACAATTATTAATTTTAGAACTGAGATTTAGTGGTAATATTAGGGGAAAATAACACTGAATAAAATGAAAAAAGAAGTCATTTATCAAATTTCTGTATTTTTTCCGAATTGCCACTTTTTATAAAAAAAAAGACAATATATTAAACAGATCTGAAAAAAAGACGGTGATAGCATTTGAAGTAGAGTTGAAACAATTCATCCTGAAGTGTATGGATTATTGTTGCTAGAATAGTAGAGAACCTCAAAACTTGTGACAATTTTTACATTTTTTTCTCCAAAAATGTTGGTAAATTTAATATTCACTGAGGTATAAAATTGTGAACTAAAACTAAAAGGATATTAATTTGTGAAAAAAAGATAGATAACAACAGTACCGTTGTAGTGTGGTCTACTTATATCCATAGAAGTAATATATGGCGATGGTCAGACATAGAATGTATTTTGGCAGAAGACTGATAAGGAAAGAACTGAAATGAAGCGCGATTGGTAGGAAAATGCATGAACAATGGAATTAGAGAAGATGAACTGATATTTACAGAAGTAACAGTTAAGATTGAGACAATTGGTTGTTATTTTGCTAATTCACTGTTTGCTGTATGGTTATCAGAATTTACTGAGATTGTCTGTAATTTGTCCCCAACTTGTGTTTTGTTCACTACATAGTTAGTAATAATTGACAAAATGATGTTTAAGATAATGGTCCTTACTTCATAAACCGAACGGCGGTATCTTCCAGATAAAACATATGTGATACTGGCGGAAACATCCAATTTCTGATACAATATTTCTTATTTCCTGATATTCAAATAACCTTCAATGAATGTGAAATCATTTAATACAATTTACTAAAGTCTATTCCATTAGTTTTCTTTTTGTAAAATTACACATAATTTTCAAGCCATACTTTTCTTACTTTCTATTTGGTTATGTCAAATAAAGGTATTATCTTTGTTTTATAATATGGTTGTCCAATTTAGTAATCTAATGTTGAAAATGGAAGGAAGCGATGAGTTTTAACTAACTAGTTTTTTTCACTATGTAGAGTAAAAGACCTGTTTTCAAAGTATAAAAACAAATCATCTAATAAATCCAGTTTGTATTTTACTCTGGATTATATAAAGACTGACTAATTTGAATTATTGCATGATCTGAAATATTTTATGTAGGAATCAAGTGTTATTTGTAAAAAACACATTCCACAAAAATCTGTATGATATTTGTACAATAGTCAATGAAGAAAACTTCACCCGATTGCACAAGCAAGTGGCTATCAGGACTCAGTAGCTAAGTGGATAACGCGATAGCGTTTGAAGGGAAAGGTACTGGGTTCGAATCCCAGAGTGAACGTCAACTCTGAGATGCAGGTACATCCAGCTGACGAGTCCCAAATAGGACGAAACGCGCGTCCTGGATTCCACTGCTAGCCGCTATCCATCTTTGCTTGCAATGCTTGTGAATTAAGGCTGTATCGAGGCAATACGCACTGTATGCGCATACGCCAATTAGAGATTGACCAGTTGCAGTCCTTAACATCAATGAGAAGATTCAAACAAACAATACTAAGTGACTTTAATCGTTATTTTTGTTTTAAATAGTATATTAAATTGTGGGAGTTTGGTAGGAATAGCTGTGGTTGATCGTATTAACAGAAAGTAGTAATTCTGTCGAAGTAAAATGAAATGTTTGATATAGTATAATATAGTATAGTATAATCCCAGGGTTGTTATTGTTTGTTTGCGATTCTCTGTGTGGTTATATCCAAGTGGAAAGCTATGGCGGATTTACAATGTATATTTAGTTCACATACTCTTTTATAAAAATAATCAATGTGCTTTTACTAATCTTCTAACCCTAAGATTGGAGCATTCTAGATGAATTCCTGTGTATAAGGTCAGTTATAGGGAATAATGAAAGTGTTACAGTCAACTAGTCATGTTTACTGCATTATTTATTTTGAACTAATACTTCAAAATAGCATTGCCGTAATTGATGGAACATTTGTAAAATTTGTAGAAAATTTAAAAAGAAAGATTCTTTCTCAAATACTTTATTGAATTTCAGCTCATCAAACAATTACTTATAAAACCCTAGCTATCTTTACTAAAAACTTTTGGGATAACCTAACCAATGAACTCTCTGAGATGATCTTAAATTTAAAAAATTAATAAAATAAACCATTTGATTTGTGAGATAAGACGGATGGTGGCTAGCAGTGAAATCCTGGACGCCCGTCTCGTCTTATTTGAAACTCATCATCTGGATGTACATGTATCCCAGAGTCGATGTTCACTGCAGGATTCGAACCCAGAACCCTCTTCTCCAAACGGCACCTCGTTATCTATTTAACTACTGAGTCTCAATAGCCTTTAGCTCGTGCGATGGGGTGAAGTTTTAATTCATTCAACGCGCTCGATGGCGTTTGAAGGGAAAGGTACTGGGTTCGAATCCTAGAGTGAACGTCAACTCTGAGATGCAGGTACATCCAGCTGACGAGTCCAAAATAGGACGAAGCGCGCGTACTGGATTCTACTGCTAGCCACCATTTTCATCTTTACTTATAATGTTTGTGACTTATGGCAATATTGAGGCAATCCTCACAGGATGCACATGTGCTAATAAGAGACAGGTCAATTTCAGTCGTAAACATCATCGGGAAGATTAAAACTAACAATACAAAAAAGGCATTTGATTTCTGGTTAGTCTAGTCAGAGTGTTTAGATTCGTAGTGCGATATAATTTAGAACTAAGAATGTCAAGTCTTATCTTAATTGGGTTCAGTAGAATTAAGACATGATCAATTGTACAACCTTGTGTTTCAGATTAGTCACTCGACAGTCTTTATTTAAGATTCGGAAGTACACTTCTGAATATTATTTGGCTTAAATGAAATAGAATGAAGACTATGCTACTTTTCAATAAACTAACAGTTATAATTTGTTTTTATTAGAAAAGACATTTAATTTAATAAAATATTGGCTGAAAGATTTATCTTAACTAATAATCAAATACATCTATCTCAGACACATTGTATTAACACTCAGCAGGGTACTTATATTGTACAGTGAAATGTGTTAAAAATTTATACATATACTGAAAAGTTCCGTTTGCACTAACAAACCAATCAGGCATACACTTTTGAGAAACAAATAGATTTCAATCATAGTATGTTTATTTTCATGAGAATTCAATTATAGTTACCTACGGTTAGTGTTTTTGAAATAGTGATAGTATAGTGATATATGCGTGGCAGAAAAATACCTTACTAAGTAGCCTGAATGTAATTCTCTCAGTTAGAAAATATTTATTCTAACCAAATATCAAGTGAAGAAGCTATTGGGAATAATTTTTCTGCTAGCAAAATCAGCGATTATTTAAAGGTGATTCAAATTATTTTGAACTGAATAAGATTGTCATAATTCATGTAAAACTTTTTCTAGTTAAACCTTGGCTAATTACCTGCTATCGTTACTGTTCAAAAGTGTTAACCATTGTATAGTCGTTCGATCACTTTTTGTCAGTTCAGAGAGGTTTAATATTACATATAGATCAGCTAAATTGTAAATTACCAACGGCTTATTGTAAAAGAATTTCAGACTCATATATGGATTAAAATATACCCTTAAACGGCTAACTATCATTTCCGTTTGTTAAAAGTTCTGGGTGATTATGATTAATACATGTGACGTTTAGCAATCAGCTCTCACTTCGGTTTTAGTTATGTGTAACTTTACGTAGAAGTGTCAAATGAAAAATATGACGGATAGTATATGTAACCGTTAGAAAAGTATTGGGACTGAGAAAATTGTCTGTGGTTGTTACCACTTAGTTGTACTTTAGAAACCTATGTATTTATCCTATCACTCCTATTCGTAGTAAGTGAAGCTGATTTTGTTAATGGCTTTTACAAATACGTCTTACTTAAAACCTTTATTAAATCATTTCCTTGACTTTTGATGCAAAGTACTTCAGAGAAATCTTATTTTCCTAACGTGGAACATTTTGACATCTACTTCGATCACAATCAAATAAAAATTATGGGGGTATTCTGGAGTTGCAAAAATATTGAACAATGTAATTAAAAGTTAATGGGACTACTTCTTCAGACAAAACACACTGCAATACAGGGAAATGTTTGTATTCTCAATAAAATCTTTTTTACTTAACTCTCAGGTAATATAAAAATGGTCAGACTGATCATATCTAAATGATGATATAGAACCAGTAGGAAATAAATTGCGCTTCTTCCAAGTAATTTATATGGTTTCATTAACTGAGAGGCTGGTAAGTAATAGATCTAAGTAATAAGTTAACAGTGTTGAGCTTAGAGTATCTACAACTAATTCACCTTAGAGCAAAGTACACTAAGGTAATGATGATGTTCAATTAGGAAAATCTTAGTAAATTCATTGTCGAAAGTGAATAAACTCCAAATAACAAACAATTCATAAAAACGTTCGTTCTAATATCCACGTTTCTAAAACGGACAAAACACACACTTAAGTTTCCGTTTATCATAGTTTCACAAAGCAAGTTTAATATGCCTGCATACAACCTAAACACATGTACAACCATAATTAACAGCGATGAAACAATTGATCTTTTCCTGTAAGACATTAGCTTCCTTTTGACCGTTCAGTTTTTTGAGATATCAGGTACATTTTAATACCTAAAAAACTGTGGATGAATATACTTAGAGAAAATTATCAGTTGTACGGGTTACGGTAATAAATGCAAAGTTCCTATAAATACGAGTTCTGGATTCTTGAGGTGGAAAACGTTAGTTTTTATTTAGTCTCTCATTCCCAATAATACGATAAATCTATATTGAAAGTATCATTGTTACAAAGTTTTGAAAACCGTTGCCGTAGTTGAGCACAACTACAAAAATATGAAATAAACAAGGGCCTTTAAGTCTTTCAAATTCTGATTTTCTGAAGTTTATCTACTTGGCTGAATTTATCAAAAATAACGAGATAGAAGTAATAAGTACATAGTAATTGCTATTATTTCGCTGCTTAATTCTGCCTTGCTAATACTTAGAAAGCTTCGAATAAGTTTTTGTTTTTAATTCTGTATACTTATTACAAGCTGTTATAAATATTAAAGAAATAACATTACGCTTAGTAGAGAAAACTGAGCTCTTTAAATATCTACTCATGAAAGATAACGTCACGAATGTGGTTGCCATTGGGCATGTATATCCAACGGGACATAGGATTATTAGAAAAATGTTAAATGATCTTTTGCAAGGTAAATATAATGACAAATCGTGTAATTCATCAGAATGTATAAACATGAAATAAACAAACAGCCTACACAAAACCTGACAAAATTATTTTTTGATCATCAGAATGTAGATACCAAACTAATGATTACGCTTTATTTGTCAATTAAGTCTTTTTATTTAATACTATCACTGTTAAAAGCTATACAGCTTTTTTTTTCTGAACAATTAACTGTACTTTCTTTAAATCCATTTTTACTGCTTTTAGTAACTGCTTAAGAGCTAATGATTCAAATTCATTTTTGGCAAGTTCGAAGGCGTCTAGAACAAACTTACCATTCCAAATAGTAGCTAGAAAAAAATCATTTAAAAAATGGTTGTTTTCTTTTATTTTCAAGGTAAATTAAGTATTATTTCCGAGACTGTAGAGGAATAAACTCTCTAAACAAATGGAAATACAAGGCAAAATAAATAATTGATTTAATTTAATTACCGCTTTTGTTAGGCACTCACTAGTTTAAAAATCCTCTACCCCCAAGTTTAAATACTTTATCACGGGAAACAGTTACGTTAAGTAGGCGATAAGCAAAACTAAATGAAGGTGAGATTTAGTAAAGTATACTTGAGCATATTTGAAGGTTTGTTTATAGGAGACTGAAATCATTTGATGAACATGGACAAACTCAGACTCTATTGTTCGTGATTATATAACATTCAAGGTATAGCCTAGAATAAGTTGTTTGACATTCACACTCATGTTTTGTATGTTTTTTCGACCTAAAAAGAGAACCAGTTATGATATTGGCTGTCTGTTCCGTGTGATGTATTTCATATGATTTACCACTAAGGATGATCGAAGCACAATTTCTTTTTGAATTAATATGTTACTTAGCATAATTTGGAAAGTTACATGAAAGTAAGTCTTGTTCAAACAGCTAAAAATTAATCTTTCCTATTCTTAAGATGTTATCTACTAGCAATTTAATTATTTATTCGAAGCTGTAGTAAGCTTATAAAATAAAATGAACGAGTATGTTGAGTTCTGGTTATCAAGGATTTTTGTTAGATGAACATTTATTCAGAACTCCGTCGTCACTGAGTTTACTTTTACTATTATCAAACTTGGGAAGTGAATCCAGTTTACTAATTGCAATTATCATGGCCTTAGTAGCTACATAATCCCTCATTGAATTGAATTACGAAAATATATTTTGATTCGAGAACTCATAGTCTTTCTACTTAGAAAATTATTGTATAATCATATCTTCACTCTTATAGTGAAGTTTGATCTGAAACAATTTGTTTACTTTCCTCTTGAAAGGAAAAGCAGTTATCTAACCACACCTCTTATTTCTGACATCTATTTTACCCTGCATACAGACAACTGTCAAAATTAACGATAGAAACAAAAGAAGACAAGCTAGTGAACCGATGGATACAATGAGCCCAAAGAAGCATAAATCCAAAAACATTAATTCATCGGGGACCTTAAAAAATACTCTCCTCTTAATAATGAAACTAAAAAGGCTAACTTATTCAATATAAATTATAGAGTATATGTCGCTCTGTGTATGTATGTGTATTTATATATATGTTTATTCACTTTCTTGATTTCTAATTTTTGGCTTATTGGTTGACAGTTACGCAGAACATAAGTTTGTACGTTCTACTAACATCTAACATAATATGACGGATAAATAAAATACAATTAACCTCAGTTTATTTCCATTTTATCTCTTTTGTTCTTCTTTATGTTGTTTTTTGACTCTTAAACTAGAAAGCCTCAAATCTAGAAAATGGTTTTCTGAAGGATGATCTAATGAATTCAATGCATAGGAATGGATAAGTCAAGAATTCAAAGAATGGCAATCGAAAAAATTGAAAATAGTGGAAGAAAGCAACCAGTATATACAAGATGTTTTCAGTCCATAAGACGAGAACTGAGTCATACAGGTACATATAACGAAAAGTAGTTTTCAAATGACACATAAAATCTTCGAAAACAGTTAGCTTTATGCAAAACAATCATTCGAAAATTTCCAACTGTAAATGATCTTCAGCACTGTCTCATTTAACGAATAAAAGACCTCATTATTCAAAGCTTTTGTTTAACTTTTAATTTACCGAAACATGAAAACATTATGATAATCTAGTAAAACTTTTAAAACCACATTTGTATTTAAAACACAGTTATATGAACTAAGAATATTCTTTTCAATAAATTCTCTTCAGGTTCTATAATTATAAATCCAAATTAACAATCCACAAAATTGGCCAAGTTTAAGGCAGAGTACATCATTTAAAAATTATAACATGTGAATCAAGTAAAATCAAATCATTAATGTTGGGATGACTAATATGAAGCGTTAACTTAAATCAGTTCAAAAGTGAAATGAAATTGTGAAATAAATGATCAGAATTAATATAGTTGACATGGGGTGAGAGAGAATAATGGGTTAAGTGCTAGCTAGCGAGACTGATAGGTCCTGGGTTCGAATCTCGCGAGGCGGGATCGTGGATGCGCACTGCTGAGAAGTCCCACAATAGGACGAAACGGCCGTCCAGTGCTTCTAGGTTTTCGATGGTGGTCTAGCTTCAATTGACTCGTGATCTCAACTATTAAAAAATTTCTATAAAATCCATAAAGACCTCTTCTGATATCAATGGGATTACAATCCAAAAATTGCGTAATATTTAGAATAATATGAATTAGATCAGATATAGTAGATAGAAACGGATGCTGAATAGATTTCTCAAAAAGGTTAGCAAGTGTACTAATAACAATGACAATGGTAAGATGTGTAGATAAGAGAAGTTTAGGATATAAAAATGAACGTTAATCAAATTACGTCACCATATTATAAAATTGATTATTAACTAGTTGGCCAGGGTAAAAGGAGCGGCTGAACATATTTCTTTTGGATGCAAAGCTCTTGCCTTTTGATCCGGATAGCAATTGCAAGATTCTCAGTCTGACAGTATTAGGTAGACTGCTGTTAACATGATATATCATTGCGAAAGATTGCTCCATGTTGGCTGTATGTCCCGTCTGAAGTAAATGGGCTAAAATGTAGCTGTTAACCGTTTTAGCTACACCTTTGCTTAACCACACTGGAAAGTATTCACGAGCCCGAATATTTTGTCATCAAGGTGATACTTCAGGTGGTGGCCAGCATGCTGTAATTCTAATGGAGGATTACAACGGATTACAAAAATAATTAACTAAACTAAGCCTATTCAGTCAATATAATACACTATACTTTAAAACAGGTCAGTTAATTTTTCATAAACAGTAAAATAAAAGTTCTGTTATTTTCATTAAAGCTTGTATCGAAAGCAGATTTCATCCCAAGTTAAAAAGTACATGAATTCTTAATAGACATTGTTATCAATCGTTTTGCATGCCAAGCTGTTACTGTTTTTCTGTAGTTCTATCTAGGGTTACTAATCACGTAAAAGGTTAGTTAATTATCAATTGCACAATAAATAATAGAAAACAAAGTTTATGCTCATCACTTGCAAAACTATTATTTCGACAGATTAATCATATATATAATCTTTCGGTTTAGTCTATATTTAAAGGAAATGATTCAAGTAAAAATGGCAAAGGTATAGAAAATTTCCTCTTGTGTCAAAGTAAGACTAGCCTAGATAATTATCATCTGTCTTGATATAAAGCTTATATTATACTAAGATCATTAAATTTAACCCAAACAGTCAACATTGCAATTGACACGTGGGGGGAAATACCCTGTAAACAGGTATACAGAAACGTTTTTCTAAACTTGATAATTTATCTGGCCACTTGGTGACCTTCTAATCTATGCACTTATACATTTTTGTTGAGTCTTAGAAATAATGTACATGTGTCACGTACCAAAAGCATTTATTTTATTTACTTTTGTCAAGTCTTACTATCCATAATCAATTTTTATGATATTTGTCTTCCAATTTTCACTCTTATGGATTTATTTTCACAAAGCATTTTCAATGTTCAGTATTTACCAAGTCAAAAAATGTCTTTTAATTTGATATGATAACTCTTATATTGACAACTTCGACTTCCTTTAAAACCAACCAGTGAAAGCATACTAATTTTAATTAGTAAACTAATTAAGAAAATGTTAGTGTACGAAAACAGTGAATAGTGAATTGATTGTCTGTCAAGTGATTGGCTGACTTGATAAAAACCTTATGTGATCTGGTCGAAAGTACCGAATTTCGGCATCTTTGATTTTCTTCTGCATAAAAGAATGAGTAAACTATGTATTCCATAAAGACATCTTGAACACTCCTCTTAAAAGAAAGCACAAAATATATAATTATATCGATTGTCAAATAATTTCAGTAAAATTAATCAAGGGTTGAAAATCAAAGATTTTCTTAATACACAGTTTTTGTTTTCTATAACTTACTCAATCATCCATGATTTAATGTTCAAGCAACATGAAGACTAGATTTACAAATTAAACAGTGGCAAACCAGCTACATCTTAAGATTCTTTTATTTCATGGTGTCCAGAGGTGGTAAAGGAGTGAGAGTTGGAACTTCTTAAACTTTGATGAAATATAAGTTAGTTTTAAAAAAGGTAAAGTTTGGAAATTCGAACATAAATTGGTTATGCTGTTAAATCAAAACACCACTGATTTCTGGAATTCTTAGGTACTTGTCTGAATCTAGGTGGTGTGATGAAAAGACAGTTGATCAGAAAATGTATAATAAATTTGTGCAGTGTATTTCTAACAACCTGGTTAAACACATGCTTGTGAAGCCATTTATTTATGACAACTAATGAAGCTGAACCAAATTAAAGGTCAAATAAATGTTAAGTGATAATTTGTAATATAAGAGAGAGCTACGAAGAGAGGAGGTATAATATGAGAAGAATAAGAAGTTGTAAAATCATCTTGGTCATTGAGGTAGCTTGAAAATCACAAAGGGAGATTAACGTTTAGAGCCAATTTCTCTCACCGTACGAAGATTTAGATTTTCTAATCTAGTAAGCTTTGGAAAATGTTACAAGGTCAGTTCTGTGGACTAGTTCGATTGTTTTTGGCTAATGAGGTCAATAGTTTTCTATTTCTCGCTTTATCAAAATGTGTGATGTTAACTGGTCCTCAGGCCTACTTACTTAAGCTTTTTATACAACTCGAGACATAGCCGGCAAACGATGGGTCCTCAACCTACTCAGTCATGGGACCCCTTTTCCAGTTGTTGACGAGTGCTATTCATGGTCATCATGTCAGCCTTTGATCCTCTAGGCTGTATCCTTTTGTCTATCTTATTTTCCTCTAAGTTTGAGAATTCCAAGTAAGGCTTTGCCATATGCCGTAGTTTAATGGTTCTATTTGAAATGTATGTTGTTCACACCATTATCTTATGATGGTTTCTTTCTCAAATAGGATCTAGTTTGCTCTGCCATAGTAGATTATTGCCGAAGGCCCCTGTCCAACAGTGGAACTGCTTTGACGGTCGTGTTAAAAATTCTTACTTCAGTTTTGGCTGACAGTTGTTTCAAGATCCAGATATTCCTCGATTGTAGGGACATTGTCCTTGGTTTGTCAGTTTGTACCTAAGCACTAGATCCTCCATTTTTATTGATGGTGCTGTCGAGATACGTAAAGACTTTGACCTCTTCCACAGCTTCATTATCAAGTATGATTTGTTTGGTGCTCACTCTGTTGCATTTCGCAGTGTTGGTTTCCCCCTCGTGAATGTCGAGACGTATTTCTGGAGAAGCTGCTGCCACACGGGCTGTTTTCGACTGTATTTGTGTATCGAACAGAAGGGCTAAGTTATCTTTTAAAATCAGATCATGTGGGTGTGTCTAAGGTATCCACTTCATTCTTCGCTTTTTCCGAGATGCGGAGTTCACAGGTTATTAAAATCATATAAACTAATCGGTCTCGCACCAATATTGTGCCTCCCTCCTAGTTCAGGCCACCTCATGATGTGTTCATGCACGGTGTTGTCAAATGAATTTTCAATTAAACGAGAGACTAACTATGTATTACTCACGTAAAATTTCTGTTTCTACAGGCAGTCAGTGAATTAGAAACCCGTCAAGAAAGGATGATGCCAAAGCTTTAACACGTGCGTATACTAAACAATTTGTTCTACACTTGAATCTCCCTTTGTGATTTTCAAGCTACCTCAATGACCAAGATGATTTTACAACTTCTTATTCTTCTCATATTATACCTCCTCTCTTCGTAGCTCTCTCTTATATTACAAATTATCACTTAACATTTATTTGACCTTTAATTTGGTTCAGCTTCATTAGTTGTCATAAATAAATGGCTTCACAAGCATGTGTTTAACCAGGTTGTTAGAAATACACTGCACAAATTTATTATACATTTTCTAATCAACTGTCTTCTTATTGTGTTACCAAAATTTATGAAGTGGTTGATTCGTTTCGAGTTTGTTAAGGTGCTTAAAAGTGAGAATCAATTGAAGAACATGAATTGACACCACACAACTATAGTCTTTCTTAACTCATATAGTGAATACGTATAATAGTCAGATATGTTTAAATAATATATTTAGATTGTCGATTAGCTTCTTTAGTAAAATCTAACATATATATCGCTTAGCAAGTTCTCAGAAAAATATGAAGTTAACCTTAATTTAAAGTATTCAGTATTTATTTCGTAATATTATCTTATTTTAAGATCAATCAAGAAAAATTAATAAAATGTGTTTTTCTGGGTGTTGATTATGTAGTTTTGTCTGGTTTCCAAGACAACATAAAGTTCATTTCCAAAAATTACGAAGCTTTTTTCATGTAAAGTAATAAACCGCTTGGAATATAAATTATTAAGTAATCCCCGACTATTTAATTTGTATTTTTTTTATTGGTTGGACTGCATTACTACCTTGATTCATTCATAATTACTTGAGATTTCCGCGATCTGAGTCGATGTAATACACTAACAACTGAAAACATACCTCGATTGTAAATTTATGTACAAGATACATTTTTGAAATAGAAATTTGTTGTAGCAGTTATTTCTTAGAGTCCGAATAGTCATGATTATTATTTGAATAACAGTATGTTTCTTGTATAAAACATAGTCATACCAATCTAACAGGCTGTTTCCCTTTTTATGATACAATTTACAACCACCAACTTGTATTGAAATGATGAAAAACGTCATACAGTAGTCTTAGAAGGTTGAATAAACTCACTGGTCTGTCAACTTGTTATCTAAGCCATGTAAGATAAAATGGTGTTGTATTCACTGTCATGAAGATTAATGAGTTGATAACAGATTTTAAACAGATTTTGACACCATCTAAAATCTATTTCGTTGAGAAGAAATGTTCGCCATGATATTGTAATCATTCGAATATATACTGGCCATTGTTTATAAAAATTCAAAGCTTTAGTAGGAAAATACGGTCGTGGGCAACATCAATCTAAGTTCTAAATAGAGAGTAATTTAATAGATTCAACATTTTAAATCCATGCAACAATGGGTTGTATGCATTTAAATTGTACCTATGACAAAATCTAGAATATATGATAAAGTAGAATTGGTTCATTCCATGATGTACTGCTTTTGTCCCGAATAAATTTAACTTAACCTTCAACCAGGTTTCATTAAAACCCTAATTTACATAAGAGTGATTTGAGACAACTTCACACCTCTTAAAATGTAGAAAAGTAGTAATAATCATAAATGAAACAAAAAAACAGTTTGTCATCTACAACCTCATTAACTGATAGCTTCTGAATGTCATCTGGAACAGTATCCTTTTGCTTTGGTAAGTAATTAGATTATGACGTCAAAATAGATTCTTAGATACCATGACAATTCATTCTTGTATAATTACCAAAAATATGTCGTTTACTGCGTAAAAGTTCCTTGTATTGTTATGAATGCTCGGTTGTTTTACATATCATTATTGTTACTATTATATGAGAATATTTGAATCTAAAGTTTGATACTTTCTAAGGTAAGTTTCCCAGCGCAGTGATTAACAACTGATACACTTGCACAAGTCCATGGTTTAATAAAGGTCATTTAAGATAGTTATTAAAGTTTAATTAATTTTAAATTTTGTCTTACTGATTAAATGAAGCCAAATGACGAAAATCTCTTAGTCATAAACTTTAGTCTGATTCATACATAAATGTATGCAATAATTACAAGCCTACATTTTACATTACTATTGTAAACAATGTCTTTATTCAGAGAAACTTATGCATAATTTATCTAATTAGCCATCTATATCTTTACAATATGCCATGTTACTAAAGTATTGTTTTGAAAGCATCAACTCTTTTGATACGTTACTGAAAATGAGTCATTAGAGTGTAAAATGAAATTGCCATTTTTTCTCATCAGAAAAAGGTTTTTTGCTTGTTTTATTCTTCTCCCTCAGGAAATAGTAACCTGTAAAAATAAAAATATGAGTAAATTCCCAAAGATTTCTGATGATAAAATTCTTTAAAACACTGGGCGAAATTTTTTCTGTCATATTCAAGCAATAACGACGTAGGCTACCTCAGTATTGTGTTATATGTTAGGTTACGTTAAAAAAATGAATTTTTCGTTATATTAAACCATATATAAGTTGCAGGCCAACTCCAAAACTTTGGACGGTCCATTCTTCCGCCATTTATTACGAGACCACAGTTAAGAACAAAATAACAGTTATTTAGTTTATGAACTCTGTATTCATGTCACATATCCGTAAATGTTTCTTTTAGCCCCTCATATGATCCCAAGGAAATTGACCACTTTTTTCAAATTTAAATTCACATGTTCTGGCATCTTAAACTTTATTGAATCCTTGACTTATTTAAATAGCAGATAATTTTACTTAGTAATGTTGTTTGATAAAATGTTATAAATGTTAATTTAGTTAACTACGCAATAAGTCAATCTAATCTTCTGAAGAATCGACTTTAACAAAAATGATTTAGAAATCATGGTTATGTAATAAATTGAAGTAAGCAAAAACTTAAGATGAAATAATCTTTAAAGACGATAGTAAAAAAAGAATTAAAACACAGTCATAACAACATTACTGACGAAAATCCAAATACTGTAAGCAAAGATGGATAGTGGCTAGCAGGGGAATCCAGTTTGAAGCGCGTTTCCTCTAATTTGGGACTCGTCAGTTGGATGTACATGCATCTCAGAGTTGATGTTCACTCCAAGACTCGAACCCAGTACCTTTCGCTTCAAACGCCATCGCGTTATCCACTTAGCTACTGAGTCCTGATAGCCACTTGCTTGTGCAATGGGGTGAAGTTTAAATTCAATTGGTATTGTTTGTTGGAATCCCAGAGTGAACATCAACTCTGAGATGCAGGTACATCCAGCTGACGAGTCCCAGATAGGATGAAATGAGTGTCCTGGATCACACTACTAGCCACTATCCATCTCTGCCTACCATGCTTGTGAATTAAGGCTGTATCGAGACAATACGCACAGTATGCACATATGCCAATAAGAGACTGATCAATCGCAGTCCTAAACATCAATGGGAAGATTAAACAAACAATACTAAGTGAATGAAAATCCAAATAACTATCAAAATTTTGTTACAATAAGTTGTAATCATCACCTTTAAAACATCATATATGTGAGGAAAAAAGATAAACATAATAAGTATAGAATTGTTGAATTTATTTAGGATCGAAATTTTTCGCAAAATCAGTAGTGTTTTTAAAAATTGAATTACTGCGTATAAGATGTCACAGACTTCTTGGAACAAGGCTATTTTATGTTGTACATATAAAGTGAATTAACATATTTCCTTTGTTTTATCCAATATTTCGCATGTTTAGTGGGGTGAAATTCGTAGTTGTTGACGTGCATATTGTTAAAATCTACAGTGTATTTTGCACTAAGTATGCATAAATGAATAATTTTGTGTAATAAGTTGATTTGTACATGGATGTAGACACACACTGAGATATCAGACATTAAAATACATCGAACAATTTTACTATTGAAAATGAAAACAAGAATACAAGATAAAATGTATTCAGTTAGACAATCTATATTTGTAAATGGGATGATGTATCCATGTGTAAATAATGCTCTGTATTTTCTTTTGACAGTAGGTAATTAGTACTTCGAATGATATTATCCTTTCATTGGAAGTTAGATTTCGAAGACAACGAAAAATTCTGATCAATAAAGAACTGATAAATTCCAATTCAGAATAGAAACTTTGTCAATGTGAACGTGTAGAATTTCGCCACTCACTTTGATGTTACACAACAAATTAAAACCTACTAAAGTATTTAGCATCTTCATGATACTTTAAATTTATGAAATGTCGTTCTATTGAGTAAGTAGTGAATTTTTTTTCGTATTCCTCTAAAACATACATAAAGAGAATTCAGTTTCTGTGTTTACTCTTGAAGTTACAGGGCAACAACATTATTCAATGGCTAGCTAAAAAGGAAATATAACAATCCATACACTGTACATAAATAGATTTTCATTTCAGTTGCTTCTGAATTCAACTAAAACGTGAGTTAATTTTTGTGAGTTATTAATTTGTGCCATGCAACGCGAAATCACGTACCATTACATGTCATTATTATTATTACTAAACTAAAAAGGCAGTAATGGAACAAAAAAGTAACATTAAAATGGATCGTTCAGAAATTCATTTCGGTTAATTCATGGGAATTTCATTGTGAACAGGGTTATTCAGATGATTTGTATTGTATAAACTTATTTAAAGCGGAATTTAGTTGTTTGATTAAATAAATCAATACGATAAAGGAGACTCTTCCCTAATGCATTGTCCTTTCAACATGTGTATTATTGCTTTCTCTAATTAGTATTTTAAGGACCAAACTTGCTTGTTTGGTGATGACGTCCCTCAATCAAACTGTGATTGATAAAAATAAGACAATGTTGTTATGATTTTGGCAAATAAAGGAGCCTGAAACTTTTGTGTTAATTACACTTGTGACAATTATTCCTTATGTACCCAAACATTGTGGAAGATGAAAAGTGTTTCCAATTATCTAAGGATTTATGGAAGTTGCACAAAATAAGCAGTATGGTAGATCGTGCATTTAAGTTTCTTGTAAGGTGAGAAATGAACAAGATTTTCTGGAACTCTTAGTTGCTGACTACTGATCCGTAATTAACAATAAATAAGCAGATAGTCAAGGATTTTTGTACATCGGTGTTTGGTTGTTGAGATGTAACCTTGTAGTCCTATGCTTTGCAAACTGTTCACCTCGATAATCGTTATAATACAAATCTCAACGGTGCATAAAATCAGAAGGCAAAGAGAAGCGGCAACTACAGTTTATTGTCAAATAACACAGGCCAGAAAGCTATAAGCACATGAGCAAATATCAGCGAGCGAAGCGAAAATGACACGCATTGGAGATGGAGAGTAAGCCAACTCACTTTGATCAAGCGTTAATCAATATTTATACTCATATAAAAATAAATGACAGACATTTGATAAATAAGATAAGAAGTGTACATACACATACGCTCATATAAAAAATAGGGTTAATAAGTGAATGATTAACAAGGTCAAAATGTGACTCATGATGGATAGGTAAATTGGTTTGTCCAGAAGCTAAAATAAAGTATATGGGCTTAACATATCAACCGACGCTACAACCTCTTGTCTCTCAATAGGAAATTCGTTACACGATTATTACTTCCGTTAGTAGAATCTACATACTTTTGAACAGTTGCGATATAACTTTTACGTATTTAACACTTCATAGAAGACCTCAGGACCAAAGTATTTATTTCGAAAGTGACAAACCTGGTTCATAAAAGTCAAGTGCAGAGGATATTTTGTCAAATGGTTTTATGATTTGGAAGATTATTCTAAAAGTAGCGTCTTATTACTTAGAATAGTTTTGCTAGACTAAATAGTTTAATGCATCACTCATGTTTCTAATAAATCACATTACGCCTCACACAACCATGATTATGTACTACACAAACATCTGACATTTATAAAACCAACTATCTACCGTTAGAAAACGTAATTTTTTTACTACTTCAAAATGAAAGAAATTGTCAAATAAGTAAAAATGTATTAAATATAAACAGTCTACAATTTTTCCTAAACGTATAGTGTTATAGTTATTGATCTTATCGTTTGTAACTTAGTTTATAAATATACATTTCGAAGCAAGCAAATGAATTAGAGAAACCTAAACATGTTCCTCTGTAAGAAATTCAATCTATAGGTTTTCATAAATATATGCCAACTGATTAGAAATCAAAGCTGTTTCCGAACCGCTATTCATCCTATTATAGAATGGAAATTCTAAAAAATTCAACTTTTGTGGCCCTTGATCCGGCTCTGGGTACATTTTTTACTGCTTGTTATGGAGACATATACATGTCGCCAATCCTCGTGTTTAATCATCGACTTAACTCGCGCTGATGAACAACGGAATTAAATAAGTCAAATACGAGAATGGATTTTTGAATACGTATATTTTGTGCAGTCGTTAATCAGAACAGACAATCAGAGCTGGATAAGAACAAGGTAAACGGACTGGAAAAGGCATGTTAACCAACTCGATTTAACCAAGCGTGAATCGATATTTTTAGTCAGACAAAAATAAGTTACAGACATGTGATGAGTGAGATAAGAAATGCGCACACATACGCTTACATAAAAACAGTCAAGTTTGATAAGCAAATTATTAACAAAGTCAAAATGTAGTTTGAGAAGAATGAATAGATTGATCTGTTCAGAGGCTAGAATAACCTATGTGGGCTTGACAGAGTATAAAACGGAGAGCGCCAACCTAATCACACTTGATGGAGCGAACGAAACAGCTTCCAGCTGAAGAGGAAATCAGGGAAAGACGTTGGAAGTGGATAGAACATACATTATGAAAATCACCATCACGAGGCAAACGCTGAATTGGAATCCTGAAGGGAAACGGAATAGAGGAAGACCAAGGAACACACTGCGTCGGGAATTGGAAGCAGACATGAAAAAGATGAATATCAACTGGAATGAACTGGAAAAGATCACCCATAACAGAGTTGGATGGAGAGTGCAGGTGGCGGCCTATGCTTCTCCACAAGGGGTAATGGAAATAAGTAAGTAAGCTTGACATAGTACCAACCCCTACACACCGTTTGTGTTTCTGCCTTCCTTCTGGCATAAGAGTATTGATTTGTTTGACTGTATTAACTGTTAGTCAAGTAAAATCATTGCGAATTTGGGCGTACATCAACTGGTGTCAATGTAGTCTTTTATCTTAACTTATGTTTCTATCCAGATAGCCTACATAAGAGAAATTAGTTATAGTTTTTATCAGCTGAAACCATTGATTTTCGAAGATTTGAAGAAAATACTAACTATCTATCAAAATTATTGAAATAAAAGTTGCCATTTTGTGAATTTGAAATAAAGTTTTTCAGTCATTGATTGGAAATACTTGCTTTAAATTCTCAAACATAAGGCTCTTAGGAAAACGATGTTTTAGACTCCATATTACATCATCATAATTTGTTTATCATATCGCAGTCCGTCTTTAATGAAATCGTGAAATTTGATAACGATAAAAGAAAGCGGTTATCGACGTATTGCTGCATAATTGTTTTAGTGGCACTGAATCAGATTGATACCATAAGATCCTATAGATAGGAGAAAACTACATAAAATGGTTGAAATCTGATTATTCTTATCAGTATCATATTGTGTAAATCGTTTGTAGTTATCACTTGACTGTACTAGACGAGTTAATACCCTATGGCAGATTAGTGCAAAATCATTTCATCATGTTTAAATCCGTCCACTAGTTGTGCATTCATCTGAGTATCACCATAAGTTTTATTTTTTATTTAAACACATAAATATTGCTACAAGGAAGCACCAGATAAATATGAGCCATACGAATCTCATTCGATTTGCTTAAGGGCTGTGATACTGCCCAGGTGCCCAAACTGAAGCAGGTGGTTTTCTTAGGGGGCCACACCCGGAGCCTTTGACATAAAGGTCTGATCCACAAGGCAGTGGAGCATCGTGAGGAGATGCAGTCCCATGGTAGCCGGTGACCAACAATTGGTTCATACGCCATTTGTTCCCTCAGTATACTGGAACCCATGTGCACCATTGGTTTGGAATCAGGGTTTTACAACTCCCGTAGGTGGACTTTCCGTGTCGACCAACCCGGTTAAAGCGCCGGACATTCGCTTTTCGTTCTCTCACTTTCGTGAACAACACCCCCGCCACAAGAAGGCAGTGAGTAGGACTTCCGTGGCAGAGGCTATATACGCGTGGCCATGTGAGAGCATTTCGAGAGGGAGAGCAGACTCTCCTCACTCTCGGCCGTACCAAGGCATTTGGGGGCGAGTAGAAGGATTGAAAAATCGCTATTTTACAGCTGAGAGTATGCCACTTCTCCAGAGGCTACTCAACTGTTTTATGTTGTCAGAAGTTCAAACTGTACAAGTAGCAACTCAGATCAAATAGATGACACGGAAATAGATTTGACCATGTCATTTAGGCTAACGATCATTCTGAAACACATTTATTTGTATATATGTATGTATGACTAAGTGTGACTGTTTTAGTGTTATAAAGCAGTTTAATTTCCATTTGTTCACGGTGTTATTTATGGCAGGATAAATGTCTCTTTGTATATACTATATGAGTTAAAGTTAGATTATCATTTATATTGAAGACAGAATTGAGCAGCATATAAGATGTTTCATATACTCTTTTTGAATTATTTGGACATTTTTATTTTTAGCGGTCTACCTGATGCTTATTTCGTTTGACATCAGCTAAACAAACTGATTCAACAATATTATTTGGCCATGGGATTTACTTTGAACATTATAAATTATGTCCTATTAAAACCATAAAGACATAAAATAAAGTCTCTATTGCAATGTTGATATCATTATATTTTATTATTTTGTTGGTATTATTAATCTGGATAAATTACTGCAAAACGTGAATGGGTAATAACACACACTGAGTAGAATTTTATTTTGAAGAGATCAATTCTTAAAGCACATGACTTTTCTATCATAGTCAAACACAGAGAAAAAAAGTTGGATAAATAATCAATTCCGTGTTAAAGTGTTACAGAATTCGTTTGACCTCTGATAGCATAAAACATTAATTTATTCTAAAAGTTCCATTTTGATGAAGTTTGTACATTATACGTCAGAGAGATAGTGGCAACGGTCTGTATGTTGATTAAGGTAAGACATATTAGGATCTTCCAATGCATCAGTCAATGCATTTTCGCTTGTATTCTTGTTTATAAGGATTCAGTGTTGGGCTTCTGAAGTTTGTATCTAAGGATTCGAATTTCAGTATAAACAGTATTCTATTGTCCTATCGTCCACAGATAATGAGAAGTCATTGCTACCTAATCTTACTAAAACAGGTACATCGTGGCTAAAGTTCAGTCTATAATGTAACTACTGAATCAAACATTTTTTAAGACGACGAAAATGATCTGAATAAGGTAAAGTGAACTAGTGAAAACTAGTAGTTAAATATCTGGATAAACAAGGGTTTAAGAACTCTTGGATCGAAGCCAAGAAATCCAAATGCATGTTTCTAGCTTGACGGTTTCTGATTTGAAGATATGAAAGAATAACTGTAATTTCAAAATTATTTTATGTATTCGATTGAAAAATTATAATCCCAATTATTCTTTATAGTGTGTTACCTTTCAGAAAAGTGGTTCTTAATTATACCCACGTGCTTTATCTAATTAACATTGTTTGTTGTAATTATTTGTACAAATGTCTGAACTGAGAATATTCATATTGCAAAAAATATTCATGGAGAATTATACCCGAGCAGATACATCTAGGTATATTGTCATGTTCTAATTTGCTTTATATTTAACCAGATTTCACAAGTAAGTCTTCAGGCATCTCTGTTAGTGTTAATATGAAACACAGGAAACTCGTTTTTCATCATGGGCCTCAAAGAAATGTAAGCTTCTTTGAATTAATCATCGAGAAATAGAATAAGGAACAGCATTAGTCAATAAGAGCTTTCAAGTTCGTGTGAATACTAAATCTGTTAATAAATTGGTAGGTGAAGATTTCAAGCTTATTTCTATTAGTGTATAAGAACTTATGCCTAAATTTGAACGGATAGTTTCACAGTATTTGGGCGCTGAATTAATACACCTTCTTTTTTCTACCAGGTATTTCTATGAAATTCGTCAATGAAGTGATAACAAATTATTAATAACTGAACTGTATTTATATTAATTTATTCTAAGACGACAATCCTTTCGCATTAGCATTTTGACAACACCCTAACTTAAATGTAAGAGTGTTAATTGTGTTAATTGTTTTGATTAGCCTCATTGAAATTGTTCATTCTGTACAGCTGATAATATTGGACCAGCAACACATAGTCGAAACTAAGTAACCTTTTTTTTCTATTTTCAAACTGATGCTTATAAGAAAAACAAATTTGTCCACCTGAATAACGTAGCAAGTTTGTATTCTTCATGTTACCAACATGAAATGGTAACGTGGATGTAACGTTATTTACACAAATAAATTAATAGACAAAAACAAATAAAGCGTGACTATTGTGTTTTTAGTTTTCCTTTTAATCGTGGGTAATTAACTAAAACAACTTCTAAGCAGGAAACATTTTTTCTGTCTATCCTTTTTAAGAATTTCACTAAATTCATTTGAATGAGTCAGCTTTCTCAAGTAAAGAAGCAAAGAGTTCATCCTAAATATATTTGTGTATTTGTATGTTCACAATGTCATTTGAGCATATAGTCATGAAACATTTCCCTTAAATGGATCCATGTCTAATCATCAAATTCATTCCTTTAGCTATAGATCGCAAATTTCTTTACTTTACTTTAACATTTTTATGAAATTTAGCTTGGTTTTTGAGAGTGAACAGATCTTAACTTAGTAAAGAATTATAAGAAATTTTCACAGGACTACTTGTGTGGATGGTCATGGTGGTAATCTCTTCATCACAAAATGCTTTTTAAATCCGACTCATTGTGTCGTATTACAAAACAAATCATGCGGTTATACTAAAACTCAGAGATAAGTCAGTATGACATTTGAAAAGGAATGCAAGTGAAATCCCACTCATTTCTTCTTCATCAAATGCTATTAACCGTTTACCAGGTTAAAGTAAAGCATTTAGCTCTTGCGGGATAATCTCAGTGAAACTGTTAATAACCTTGGTTCTGAGAAATTATTTACCTTACATATATGACAAAAGTTCAGTTATATCTATGGTTTTCATCTTTGTGGGTATTAAACCTACTTACTGAGAAAAAACAAACAGAAAAAATTAACTAATGAATCCCATTGGCACATATTTAGAAGACTGAAGTAACATAGATAACTAGCAAATGCAATTGTACTGCAGCACCACCAAAACTTACTGTTCATTGAAATACTACAAGTCCACAGCATATATATATTGAGATAAATAGTTTCGAAGTATCTTAGATTCAGATTACTAACTAAATTTTTTCACCATAACTGTGTAGCTAGAAAAGATTGTCTAAAAGTATTGTGTAAACAGTCCTTATCATTATTTTTATTAAGTATAAGGATAGTTTAAAAAATCATTATCCATTACATTTTTGAATCCTAAGATCTAACTGGAATTCCGCTGAAACCAAAAGATCATCCAGAAATTTTTGATTTACATTAAAGATAGTATTTACGGAAATCAAACTAATGAAAGGACATCACATTAGCATCAAACTACTTGAAATTCGATACCGAGAAATCATATGATACACATTTTAGAATCAAATAGACGGCATATTATTCAGTTCCAAAAATGTGAGGTATTTCTCTAGTGAAAAAACCATGACGTGCTTCTTTATTTTTTAAATCAAGGCAGTAACAGTATGTCCCTACCACACACTTCATCTACAACAAGCCATAATTGAGGTCACTATTCATTCTTATCTTTTTCTATACTACTTACAATTAGCGTAGTGCACAAAAGAAACTAGAATCTGTAAAGCATTTTAAAATTCAACCTAAGAAATATAAAGGAAAACCATCTAATTAAACAAAATGGAATTTTATAAATTCTCATATATTCACAATTGATGTATTCATGATGATTTCTTTACTTCAAAACTGATTTATGTACAAATCATGAGTATTATATTAGCGACCACTTACAAGCGGTCAATTAACAGGGCGTACATGGAGAAATGTAACTCGGTGCTTAAGCGAATTAAAAAAATGTTTCGTGTATTAATACAAGGAGATTGCCGAATTTTTTCCAATCCGAATACTTGTATAATTATTTATGCTTTTATTCAAAGTGTATGGGGTATAGACTCTAATCAACATCACAATTTGTTGTGAAAATTAAATGCAATTTCTTTGATTTGTCAGTAATATTAAGGTGGAGGTTTCCCATGTTAAGGGTATGGTAAATTCTTGGACGTTAATTTATTCGATTGAATTACTTTTTGATGTATATTTTTGGTATTCCCAATTTGTTACCGGTTATGAACAACCCATAGGCAGTACAAATCAGTGTAGAAATTAATCATTTACAGTGAACATTGGATATAAGGAAAGACTTGTCAACAGCTTGCTGAATTTTAGTAACCGTTACTCATATTATTTGCATTATCATAATGATATATATTTGTTTGATGCAGAAAGTTATGTTATCTGTGTACCAGGTAACACCTTAGAATGAAGCCCATTACTATTTCTAAATGTACTAGGACTCCGAAGTTAATAAAATCATGATTAAAGATATGTATTTTGGAAATGTATCATCTCTTCAAGGTAATGTATCTGTTTGTCGTATGTATTTGTAATTATAAATATTTCTATTTAAATTATTATTGTTTTTGCAATTAAGGATGACAGTTTTCTTTATTTATTAATCATTCTAATAGGTTTGCGCAGTCTGCTCGATCCATGGCGGAGAATATAGCTTTTAATTCATTCACACTTGGTTCATCACGATTACAAGCTTCCCACATATTTAAAAGAACTGTTGTTGGACTTGGTTGTGATTTCAGATAAAAAATATACCTGAAATATATTTTTAAACAACAATCTGTAGTAAAGTTTGAAGTTTAATAATTAAAAATATCTGTTGATCAAGAAATTTCACATGAACGTTGCATTGTTGAGAAGTACATACAGAATTCCACTTCAACTATTCATTCATTACATCTTTGGTTTTAATCATTATTTAAAGGTTCTGAAACTAATTCCCAGTAAGAAGCTTCGTACTTTGCTGGAAAGAGTAGGGGCATATTCTGTAGAACTCAGTATACCTAATTATTTAGATTCTGTTCTTTAATGTGGACGGTATAGAATTTATATCAATGAAAAGTGTTTATTAAAAATTTTCCTACTCCTGATTTCTAAACACGACTTAAAGACAAAAATCCAGCATTTTCGAATTATGTCTCATAACCTAAGTCCATATTTACTGGAAATTTTATGCTACAGTTAAAATGAAGAACAACTATCTGAGTTAATTATAGATTTTTATAGTGTTTCGGAAATAGCACTCCTTAGATGCTTAGATCAGTGAGCGTAAGCTTATCCTCTAGCTATACGGCGACCATCAGAATTCTTGGTGTTAAATGCACCCGTCATTATCGAGCATAGAAAGAACCAGGATTCATAAGAATATAGGCATGCAAATAGTTTAGCTCATAAAGGTTCATATCAACAACTTTAAGACACTGTGGTTGCATTATGATTATCCGTACTATCAGCTTGTTACAACCACTAAAGCGTTTGGAGCAGAGTTCGAACCTTTGATCTACTGCTTGAAAGCTGACTACCTTAACCACTAAGCCGACATTTAGTCTCACGACCGATTATTTGTTAGTCATTTACTGCTATCTTGTTTTATTCGACTATCATGCTTTATGAGTTCACCTAGTTTATCAGTGCTCGTTTATAAAATTAAATTCCCGTCTCAATACGTTACAAGGATAATCTGAACTTCATTTTGATAAGCAGAATCAGATGTTATCGAATTAGAACAAAATCATAATGACATCGTTGAAGTGTACTCTTTAGGGATGTTGGAAGACCAAATTATAAACTAACCTCTCCATTCTCATATGTTTTGCTAGTTTTTGCCATTCACCCTCTTTCTCATCCAACAGTTTACACAGTCTTTGAGTAGTCACTACAGGAAGTCTAATTTCAGGAAAAAGGCAAGAGAAAAATGAAATATATCGAAAAGAATTATAATTCGGATGTTTTTAGCAAAATCAACAGTTATACATATGCCTAAACATGTATTTGATCATAAACACTTATGAATGTGTGTATTGTTCAGAGAACATTCTATTTACAGTGGTCATGCAAATATCTATTGGTGGATACATAAAAAAATAGTTTCTGTACACACACTAAAATGTGTAGATATACTAAGAATAAATCATATGGTTACCTAGTACCCACAAGTATAGGAAATAGAAGTGGGTACTACTTAAAATACATTAAGTGGGTACTACTTAAAATACATTAAATATGTACTTCTTCCATCTCTCCTTCTCTTCTTTGCTTTTTTCCTATCAAACTGTGTGTCATTTGACTCCACATGATGTAATATAATATATTGTTGGAACGGTGCGTATGTGGTTTCTATTTTTTAGTTTATTTTATTTATCAAATATTATCATCAGAAATACTTAAAAATATTATATATATATATATATATATATATATAACCTCCTGCTGAGCAGACAAAACAACTAATCCAAATGTCCATACTTTTGCAGTTATGTTCATGCTTTCATTTTTTGGTGTAAACGTTGCTCTTTATAACTGTATGTATAAATGTCTCAGACAATGAATCTTGATGAAACATAGTTTAAAAGTGTTTTTATTGATTTTAACTAATTTAAATTACTGTATAATCAGTTCGTAATAGCTCACAACTCCATTGTGCTCGTGAGCCAAATTAGACTAACGGTAAACAGTTTGCCATTTAATTACTCCATTTACCAAGTGGTTTACTTTGAGAAAAATATAAAGTGGTCTGATGGCATATACATATTATATGATATATCGAAAGCTTTGTAAAGTTCCATCAAAGGTTATCTCATAGTGAATAAACAAAAGTAAAACAGACGTTACCGATTATGATTGGTTGCTCGTAATTTGAATATAACATCACTTTGAAAAAATCCCTCAGTGTCATTTAAAAGCACAGTAAGAAGGAATGCCCAGTAAATTAAGAAAAATTGACTGATGACTTTATGCAACAGACTGACACCTCTTATTTGTGCAGCTTTTCAAAATATTATAAACTGGATCTTTCTGTCCAAGACCCATATTATCGATAGCTTAGTTACTCCCTCATATAGTGATTCGTCAATTGGTAGGTCAATTAGAAAATATTAGAAGAATATTAAGAGATGAATTTTAGTATATTTTAAAACTGAATTACTTTTATATCCCATTAGCATTTACGATAATATGGCTACAGATAAAGTTCCAATTTCCAGCGTTCCACTCTATGTTCCACTGAATGCTTAAGTTAACTACCAAATGTACTGGTAGACTTACAGTAGAGCCACAGGGTTTTCAGATATTTTTTCTTATATACATGACTGACATTATAGTAAACATTTCCGTGGTAGTTTCATTATTTATAGTTACTGGTTTCAGCTATATCCGCTATGTACATCCACGTTTGCATTGGAGTATGTCAACTATTTCAAATACGAGGCACGTAGGGTTTAATCTAATCAAAAATGTTATCTACTGAAAAAAAACTTGTGAAGACCTGTAACTAAGTTTCAAGCACAGTTGTATTACAGTGCTACTCAACACAGTAAAGAAGTCACGTTTATACTGTAAGATGAACACAATGCACTTGATGAAGATTATGCTTCATTGAAACTACATTGAAACAAAACTTACACACAGCTAGATATGTCTCAATTTACAATGCTATATGCTCACTAATCCGATGTATTTTAGATACGTTCTCTGCTTATGTCCACTGCAACCATATTTACCAATTCTCATTAACTTGTGCAAGCAAGTATTCAGGAAAGATTGATGGAATAGCATTTATTTGGTTTTAGGAGCATGTTACGAGAAACCAAGAGTCTAGTGGAGACTGGATATCATTAAGGTAAAGTTCAGTATTTCATAATGATAAGCGAAGAAAGATCATTGATCTTACACCCCTTTATAGTGGCTCACATACTCAAACGCTTTAAACCTGATATTTACAAACGGAAAGATAGCATGGTTAGCATTTCACTACTCTGTCGGTCTAACATGTTTATATTCTTAATTACTAAATTTTACCATTAAGTTATTTCTTTCACATGTCTACACAGTTCATTAGAACAGATAATGAAATAACATGAACACATTTATGAGATAGTAACCTAATAACCACTGGTCGTAAACGGTTGTTATTTAGACATATTGTAGTCGGAGGCAGTGTTGTACACGACTTTTTTCTTCATTGTTCGACTTTGTCAACGAGTGAAAAGTTATATTTCTAATGATTTCATGGTAAGTTTTGAGCAGGTTTAAAATTTTCACGGTTACGGAATTTTCGTTTGTTTGCTTTTATTATCGTAATACGTAACGAATAAGACAATAAATAAACCCGAGGTTTAAAATAATTATATTGTTAATGCAGAGAACAGTAAATCTCACCAAGCTATTTCGTAAACACTCATCATCCAAACATTACCCTACCTGGCTCTTCAAAGGACTACACAAGTCAATCAAAAGCTCAATCTTGAAGCATCTAGTCAATTTGGAGCACTCCGCTTCACCAGAAGCCTCACTCATAATCAATAAACATTTTAATTTAGATGTAATAAATGTGATATATAACAATGATATTAAAAATTGATTCGATACATTGTATGTTGTTTCTTATGTTAAGATGAATTCTCATGTGTATTCATTCTATTTAGGATACTATATTACCAAAAATTGAATTTTGAATATCAAGTTAAACATGATATATTGTTGAGTAAGCAACTAAAAAGATACATAAACAAATAAGCTTCACATAAACACAGTCACAGTTATTTCTGGCATACTTCAAATGTAAAGGAGAAGTGAAATTGAGGTAATAATAAGTAGAGTAGTATGAACATTTTCGAGCATCTCAGTTTTAGTTTATCATCACATAATAGATTAATCTATTCAGTCTTTAAATTCACAGTTTAGTTGTTTGTTTATTTTACTCTAGTTCACACTAAATATTCAGTGCATACAGAAAGAATTTCAGAGATATTAGTAAGCAAGTAATATAATTTTGTAACTAATTCATTTAAATGTAATTTAATTACTAGAACTATGCTGCCATATTAATCAATAAAAATAACTTTAGAAAAGTTCATTCGTTATTATCAACTAGTCCCTAGAGTAATCATTATTTGTAGGTTTGATAAAATTGAATCAACTAACTGGACGACCGTACACTTTATATTTAATCTATTACATCACTCTTGCTTCTAATGACTTTCAGGTATATCAAATTGCTCAGTTGAAAATAGTTTCTAAAGTGGTATTCATTTTCTTTGTAACACTTTGATTCAGTCACTTCTTTCATTTTAAACAAAAATACATTTTATATAAAAGTCGGGATTCCAACACGATCTTAAACTTTTACGATATTCAGTAGTCATTTGAAATCTTTGTCTTGAACTAGGTATGTTTTTACATATTGTGCACTTATGCTTTTTGGCGAAAATGACCGTTACACTTTTGAATGCTGAAAAAAACAAAAGTGTTCTGATACTTTCATTAAAAAAGGGGGAAATTGCATTGTTCATGCTAATCAATTCCTGTGTATTTTTTTTCTCCCCTATTATGAATTTCAAATACAATACGTTCAGTTATGCTCATCGAGTTCTATCTGACTTGAATTGGTCATTTCTGGAAGTTTCTAGTTAGAATATTAGTTTGAATATTTCCAAATATCATGTAAAAACAAGGTCATAATTTTACTGGCCGGTCAAACGAATACTATTCTGATTATCAGACGAAGATATGTAAAAAAAAATGTGTAAAAATAGCTTTCATTTAGTGTCTTATGAAGGAAATATTCTCAAACTTTGAAGTCAACTAGAATAAATATGAATTTACACAAAATAACATTCAAAGTACAGTGAAAAACTATTCAAAATCATAACTCAAAGATCAAATATAACGTTATGACGCAAATCTTGATGAACAAGATATTTTCAAAATTGATAACACTGAGTTTAAGTAAAGCAAACTACTTTTATTTAACTTACCGATACGGACTTGTGAAAGAGCGTATATCTGAACTACGGTCTTCGGAACTGAAGAATCTTGTTCTTGGATGTTCGGTTTTCAGCTGGGAAAAATTTGAATGGTTTAAAGTTATTCTTTGTTCAAGAAAGTTAGTAGTAAAATCTGTAAGGATTTATTCAGGTCAAGTGTTCGGAAGTGTACAGTCAACAGACAGTTTGTATGTTCTTCTCAAATATTATAATATTTATTCTGGGTATGTTTTCTGTCTTAACTTGACATCGTAATGCTTCCAACGTAAAAACATTTACGTAGATTTATTTAGAACATCTGAACGATGCATCAATCATTCCCGGTTGAAAAATCTCCGAAACGTGTATGTCTTTAAACTTGTCGCACAAAAAATCATATTGGGTATAAGTCTGCTTTGGAATGAAACAAAATCTAATTAAATGAATGCAACAACCACATTTCATTATTACGCAAACAGAATTGGATCTGGCAAAATTATTATTTAGTAGTGTCCATATTATGGGGCCCTTAAGGAAAGAAATACTTATTCAGTCATGTCCAGTGTATAGCAGTAACTCTAGGCGAGGGTCTTTATGTACCCAAAGTGGTTATCTTGACAAAAACAAAATGACAAATACACAAAAATTATTATTTTGAGTTATTTATTTTGCCGAGCAAATAAGAATATAGAACATTTCAGACAAGCGATTAGCTCACAGAACTCTTCGACGAAAAAGAGTGTATTCTCTTAGCGTTAAGACCATGATTCTTCATTTTGTTATCACATACATTATTATGTATAGAAGTAACAATGCTATTTCATTTTCCCGTTTGAAATAAAGATATCTTTTAAAGATTTGCAGTAAATTCAAAGCAAACTGTTTTATGCAGCCGAATTATACCATATAAAGTCCTATAGTACCAGAAATTCCTTTAGTCTGTGAACAATATCTTATGCATACTTATATTGAACAAACGTGAAACACTAACTTTGCTAAAAATCAGACAAATGATCGCATTTACCTCAAATTTTTGGTTTGAAATTTTTAAGACTTGTTCTTGTACTTGGGAATTCTCTTGATAAACTTTAATTTTACATGACACATTTAGCTGTCGTGGATCCAAATGCTCAAGTGAAAATGCACAGTGCAGCGTAGACATTTGTGTACCATTCCAGATATGCCGGAATGGTATTTCCTGTATGCAGAAAGTTAAGAAAACAATAATTAAGTGCTTATTAATTGAAATAATTCATATGAGTGATTGTGTAGAAAATTAACCAAATGAAGATGTCAATAATTAAATGATATAGTGGTGTTTTAAGATGATAGGTTTGTGTAAATTTTCTTAACCTGTAGATTGTTTTAATAGAGAACCGCAAACCATGCAGCGTTAGATATCTATTGGACTCCAGAATAGAATTCCTCAGCAGCTATACATTGACTGAGGTTGGAAACCTAATC
This sequence comes from Schistosoma mansoni, assembly GCF_000237925.1. Lineage (NCBI taxonomy): Eukaryota > Metazoa > Platyhelminthes > Trematoda > Strigeidida > Schistosomatidae > Schistosoma > Schistosoma mansoni. Next base: position 26,620,564 of record NC_031502.1, on the reverse strand, counting down.
ATATGATTCCAAATGATCGGTATCAATATGTGAGGAAAATGACCTATGTATATCAAAATATATCCCATTGTTACCATGCCCAGGTAACTCATTAACGTAACTACACGTCATAAACTACGAGTCTAGCACTTGGATCTATTCAAGAAATGTGTTTTTTATCTGTTTCCTTAGACAGCGAGTTCAACTATATAACTAGTAATTTCGTTCCAAGTTTTATTTGGTGTAGACTAAAGAATAATTAATCTGATAGGAATACGACTGGAAAAGATTCTGCATTGTTTCCTTTGTACTATTTAAACTTGTGTTCATTTAATTTATTTAATTATTTACTCTAGCTTACATTAAGTCACGAAACGTCAGAAATACAATTTTTCCACTCACTTGGACATAACAAAAATATATTTATTATAAGCATTGTTGGTTATTAGTGTACCTTTTGTCTTGAATGTAATTAATCCAATCAAAAAGTCTAAAGTTACTCGTTATCTGTTTATCATTATATAAATCCAAATTGCGCCTTTTACTAAATCACGATTAACAGGTTAAATAATGCCAGTACCTATTCAATGAACGCTTCAAAAATCAATCAAGTGCTTCATATTATCAGTGTATTATTCATATATATATATATATACAAAAGCATGAATATGTAGATCTACACCTTAATAGGATGTCAGTGTAGCGGTAGTGAGAAAACAAATACTATTAAAAAGCAATTAGAAACATCACGAATGTAAAAGAAATGTTCACAAATTAAATAATAATACCAATATGACCAATCCAAGTAATCAATATGACAGATACAACGGATGTGTAACCTAGTGTACACATGAACATAAATTAAAAAGTGTATCGGAATCTAAGGAAAATAATTATCAACAATACCATCTCTGACATTTTCATTATAAATAAAAATCATCAATTAAAACGTCGACCAATATATATTCGTAAAGTATGTACTACTATCATGAATCATTTTATTATTTTGCCTAGTCTTTAAGTCCGTGACTAATTAACACTTCATTTACTCACTATCTTAAGATTTCTGTAGCCTGTTTTTACAATTACAGTCTACCGTTTACGAGTGGTGAATGTAAGAAAAAACATCTGTGAATTATTCATTTTCTACGAATTCTAAAAAGATAATATTTAAAACTTGATATATGTTAACTAGAAATCAGTTCAGGATATTAATGTCAGGAAGCAACTCTTGTATATAACCATTATAGAAGAATTGCCAATAATGTAACGTATCAAACTAGTTAAATTGGGACAACATCTATCCACTCTAAGTATAGAATTTGTTACTTAATATTAGACGGGCATAAGGATATCGTTTGATGAATTTTTTCCAAAGACAGTATTCTATTAGTTCCAAATGATGATTCAGAAATGCACGTCCCAGATGAGCAAACATTTAAATTAAAGCAATTTGTAAAAATGTATAGTGTTTACGAATGGAACAACTAAAAGTAGAAATTCGAAACACACTGTAGGCTGAAGCACACCAAAATTTTAACATATGCTACAAACAAATCTCCCATTTTTATTTAGTTTCATTTAACGAAAAGAGATTTTCGAAAAACCATCAGAAATATGTTTATGTGTACAAACCTGTGATTTAGTTTGTAATCGGCTTCTCCATCCAGGAGAAATGTCTTCAATGCAAAAACACAATCCTCCACCATTGTCTTTGAATAATAATGATTTTGGATCATCTAAGAGTCTTCCTTCTAATCGTTTTTCTACGTATAAAACATGTTCCAATGCATCTTTAGTATCAGTTAGCACATAAACTCTTATATTATAGTCAATTGTTGGTGTAAGTGGTCCGGAAAATGCAGCCAATTTCAAAATTTTTGTTGCAGGCTGAATGTCAGATAATAATCCACTATCCTGTGCACTATCTGTCATAATGTTATTGCTATTAGTAAGGTTTGTGATATTTATATTTTGCAAACCATTTGTACTGATACCATTGGGAAAATTTTGGAATTCTGTATGATTTAGATTCTTATGATTTGATATTAAGCGATTACCGCCTAGAAGTTTCTGTGTCTCACCAACTAGACAATAACGCCGTGCAACATCAGTCATTAGATGTGCCATATTTGAATCAAGATGGCAAATGTATTTAGTAACGTTTGATTCATAACCAATTATTCCCACTTCCTACAAGAAGAGAGAATTGAAAAAATACAAATTTAATTACCTATTTATTTCAAAAAGATCGTACACATAACTAGTTACCGGATAACTCGTTCAATACTATCCTTAGTTAAGGAACTTGCCAATATGTTTTTAACAGTATTAAACCCGACCGCTTAGCTAAAATATTGAGTATTTGTATTATATATACACACATCTTTCAAAATAGGCATGTATATTTATAAAGTTATTCTGAAATTCGTTCTGTGTTTTCGTTACTTGTCATTAATATATACTGAATCTAGTTCTATGACAGAATAAGAGATAGAAAATGAAATATAGAATAACTAAGAAATAATATGAAGGCAGGCGTAATTGACCATTTGAGTAACATATTTCCTACATAAACAGTAGAGACAAAACGTTGTATTATAATATGTTGAAAGGGTTCAATTAGTTTCAAGTTGCTTACGTTTCGGAGAATTTAAAACTATGACTAACATCCAAATTTGTTATTATATTTCGTTGTTTAGTCACCGACATTTTTACTGTCAAGAACAGATCAAATTTCTCAATATTTCTGAATAGGTCTATATGCATATACATAGTATACTATTTAAATGAATTAATGATTAAAATGTCAGTTGCTTATTCTTGTCAAAGTAGTTTTGTTATCATTTTTATGATGTAGATAGACAGTTGAAAAGAAATATATGGAGGTAGAAATCTAAAGAAGAACACAGTCTATTCCAGTTCTCTTTTTCCAAGGGTGGTGAAATAATCTCATTGTAGAGTGAATGTAAAAAAAATAATGGAGTTGGAAGTTGTAAGTACATATTATTTTTACTACTTCTTTTCTTCTCATATAAAAACAGCAATAACGATGACTATTGTAATTTCAAGTCAAAAGAATGTACAAGTTATTTGTAGGGTAATGTTTTTTTTTTAAAAAAAAGAGAGATTTTCATCTCCGTTTTCAAATGCTATATACATAGTCTCGTTTTATTTGTAATAAATACAAGAAAAGGAAATATATTTGCTTTGATAAGTAAAATTTACATATTGAACCTCTTGCACTGGTAAACATCCTTAAAACATTCTAGAACATTATCAGTTTATCATGAGAAAGCGTTATTCATTTGGATTTTGTACAGAAGTCGAATAGAATATTGCCAGGTTATGTAAACCCATCTTAATCTGTTTATTTAAAATGATTTGACCTGTACTCTACTAATCTGAATAAAAGATAATTGATGTATGTACCAATATATCTTGATCACATCAATAGCAAAACTCAATAATTTAGATAACAAGGAAACTAAAGATCTGTATGGTTATAATTATATAATTATTATCTTAGCCTTACCCATGATTCCACACGACACTGAGCTTAGGAGCTTCAATTTTTTTAACGAGCGTTGTTTCAAACTAGGATGAAAAAACCATACAGTGCTTCGGGTTTCCAAGGGTTCTGTAGCTAAATATTGTTCTTGATCCTACTGGCTTCTCAAATCTACGGAAACTACAAACAGCCATTTAACTTTAGCTGATTTTGTCTGTTTGTTGATCTATTTTAGTCTTTGTATCTAAATGGATCGTGTTTTTCTGTCGAAATAGGGGAAGCATGCTTTTGCATCCATTATGTAATGTTATTTCTATGAATATATAGATAATGTATAAAACTAACTTTGAATAAATTGATAACCTATCTACATTCTAGAGTAAGAGTATTCTATGGGTTTTGACAAAACACACAGAAAGTTGAACAATAAAATAACTGGGAAAAAGTGTGAAATAACGCTTACCTGCCATATAAAATTATGAAGATTTGTATGTAATGCACTGTAGTTGCATTTATATCCGTTTATATTTGATGTATTCAGGTTGTTAGGTGAGCGATTCAAATTCGGTCCTAATGCCAAGACTCGTATTAACCAATTACTTTGATTTAATTCAGCGCAATGAGGAAACGATAAAAGTACAGGTTTGGACAGATTTAATCCCACTGGTCCAAATTGAATAACGGGACTTAGTAACGTTTGATGATCTGTACAAAAAAATTTTTAAGAAGCATAGGTTCACTGTTAACCACAGAAGTTGTATATTTTTAGCCAAATTTCTGTTTCACATCATTAACAAAAATTAGATTTCATAAATTTACTGGATTTTGTAATAAATTCATTTAAAAGGTAAAAGATAATTAAAGAGTAAACTTTGATAGACCTCATCTTGTAACTGATATGACGGCTACATTAGGGAAAACTTATTTTCAGCAGTTCCAATCTAACATCAACGACCGGAAAATACAAACTCTCACAAGAAAGGATGCCGTTATTTAGCGTGATAATAAATAAACCAGGATGACTTCTCACAGTCATTGTAAACATTCTGTACGTTCACCTCAAATAGGTTGTTTAGTAGTTTGTTAATGAGATAAAATGTGTTATGCACAAGATTGCACTCCATTTAAAATGTGATAGTAGTTAGGATTACCATAGAGGTGATAATCTTTATCAAACTTTGTAAGTACTATGTAAACTGGTACCTAAATATCTTGGAAAATTTGAAAATCTATGACATAAAATAGTGCAAAAAGTGTATAATTTCGAGTAATTTAATAAAGTAGTTCTAACAAACCGATTCAGATAACTCAAGAGTTTCAATTCACTTCCGATATGAACCCGTTTACTTTGAATATTAATCTACTTTAACTTGGTAAATTCAGAACATATATTTTAGCTACTGTAATAGTGACTCAGTTTAAACAGAACTAGTTTTAACATTTTAACCAAAATCTAGACAGAGTGCAATTTAATCACTAACAGATGCTGAGAATAGAATTTATTCTAAAGTACTTTGCTTTATTTCTGTGTATATTTTTTCACTGCTGAAGCTTTTCTCACTATTTTCTATGGTATCATTACGGAAGTCGAAGAAATGTTTCTTCCTGCTCCTCACCACAATAATTTAAAACGTCCTTCAAGATCAAGGGTATTTTGATTTTTTTTAGACATCTGTTGGAACATCAAGAAAATAGAAGAGTAGACTAAAGAAATAATTTTTATTCAAAAATTAGTTGATGTAATACAAGTTACAGTTGAGTAATAAGGGCTGAACACTATATGACGCATTGAGCGAATTTAGTTTCCAACTTGTTTTTATTATCTATTTAATTGAATGAAAAATAAACGAGTTTTTGTTTATTTTACGTCATTTCTTTTAGTTTACTTTAATTACTACTAATACTGATACTTGTTGAGGTTATCGAAATGAGGATTCGCCCAAGTTAATCAGCTTTATCAGACATATGAAAATAATGTCTACAATCTGTAAAATTAAATTATGGACACATGTTTACACAACTAATCCACAAAACTATATATTTATTTATATGTACATAAATACATGAATTCTCTATCTTACACCAACACAAACTCGTCTGTACACGTATTGAAGTTACATATAAGTATAGTGACCGTCTATTGAATATGATACTGATTATAACAAACTTAACAACATGGTCTTTGTCACATTTTATTTATTTACCATCTGGTTTATATATTTATAGAGACTTGAAAGACAAATAGATGTATGCCTAGGAAAATTACTTTTACTTTGAGATATCTATATAAAAGAATTAAGCTTTAGGTCATTTCACAGCATGTAGTTGAATCTTATTTTTTATATTAAAATTCGCTTATTTCAATTAATTGTCCCAATGAGGCTTTATTACTGTTTTCTAGGTGGGTTGAAATTGCAGTATAACTATTAACCAATGAAAGTTATTGTATTATAATCGGATTTAGGAAATTTATTTCTCATTATTACTTCATTCGATTGATTTAGTGAAATGAAATTGGGAATCACTGAATAACTAAAAAAGATAGAAAGTGAGGAATAAAAGGTTCCCTTGGGAATTATCTTCCTAATCGACCTGCAGTTCTAGCAACTATTAAAAATTGTAGCTTTAAGTTAGAATACCTGCAAACTACATAATAATTGGTTTTAATAAATATGGAACAGGTTTCAAATAATTGGCCTAGAAAGTATGAATTATTTTCAAAGGCAATTCTTGTGATGAAAAAACAATCAGTCGAAGAAAGATCTGGACCTCATACATATCAGTTCGATATCTTTAAAAAAGGAGTATCTGACTGTATGATTAATCAGCTTCAAAACATTAAATTCATCTGAAAAGTATATAATGCTTGAGTATTGAGACCAAGACCTAATCGTTTAAAATAGAATTATTTAAATCACAATAAAGAACAAGCATCGGTCAATTAAGCACATTTTCATTTTTAAATTTTTTAAATACTATAATTATCCCTTGAAACTTATTGATGTTACAATCTTGAGTACAAGTTTTCGACTCTTAAGTGTATTACAATACAAGTACAAATATCCTATAAGTCCATTGGGATACAATGACTGAAGAGACTGTTAAAGTTAGTGATCAAAAAGTTTTTTTAAATGTCTATTTTACTTCTAACTGAAAATAGATGAATGTATTCGAATTCAATACTCCCCCGGTGGAGAGAAAGCAGTCTGATAATTAAATTCATAGCATTTCAGTGACCGGATGATACCATTGAAGCAAATATGTCGGATCTAAAGCTTACTATTACCTAGACCATAGTCATTGCAGCTCAACATATGATAATTTTATAATCCTAATAAGTGCTACTTTTGTTTATAGGCAATTAGTAATGAGGATAATATTACAGTACCACAAAATAAAGACCGAAATTTGTAAGCACTTAACAAACGTAACAGAATATAGAAGTAGGTTTACCTATTTTTATATATAGTAAGCGTAGTTTGGTTTTCTCCCATCTATTTATTGCTTGCTTTTATGATAATTTAGTGATTTAAATGTTATTTCTAATTATAACATAATTGTTGGGATGACCCTGCAATTTTCTCGCAAGCGACATGACAAGCTCATGGGTCATCAAGGAGCATTTCGACCAATCAGCGATTAATTAAAAGTTATGTGAAGTTATGTTACTAAAATAACGAAAATGGAAAAGTCACATGTAGAGATCCTGATTGGCTGATTAATGCACTGTTACTATGTTTAGCAGTATTCTAGAATTTTCGGTAAAACTCAAGGACTCTTAAATTACTATAAAATCCCTATATTTTCTGTACATAAATGAACCCTATAGTAAAGTGCTTCCCACACACTTTGTGCCTTTTCTCTGGTCTTCAAGTCGGTGTATAGTTCTAGCTCGGGGGTACGGAACTAGCTTAGGGAAGCGAATATAGCGTTCACAATCGGCCAGACGTAACAATAATCTAGATCTATTTTTCTTTTTTGGGAAAAGATTGACAACTGAAATATTTTTGTAACCTGTCTCATAGTTTATATGATATAAATTTAAAGTAGCAGAACGTATACATGCAAAAATACACGCATAGGTGTCAACTTAATTTGAATGGTAATGTGGTAATGTAATCTAAAGCAAATGAATTACAAATCATATCAAATGATTTTGAACACATATCTACCAACTAGTCTATGGCATTCGATTCTGTCTTCTGAAATACTTTGTCCGTACTTTCTTACGTTAATTTTACCATCAGTTTGAATATAGTGGTGACACACTACATTTTGGATCTCAGTCATTTAAAAAAGTTGTTATTGTACAGAAAATATGTGTTGTATGAGAATAGCCATGAAACCTTTTACCTTGACAAACAGTGTAAATTGTTTAGTGGAGTCGCTGCATATTCTGAGCCGTAAAAATGATACTCTTAATAATAATAAGCACATCTATAAGCATACAAACATATGTAACCATATGGATACATTCGTTTTACGTAGTACGTGATAGATGATGATACTGACGTATATGTTATGAAAATTTTCGACTTATATCTATATTGATCTTACAGTTTTGTTAAGTTACAAATGAAGAAAATTAAGACAGACAAAGCATTTTGTTTCGTTACATTCAAGGTGAACAGCGCCACTGATTACACTGTTGGAGAGCGTCAAATCGTTTGGTTTACTCTTTGAAAGCCTATTGGTAAGTAGTCAGCCTATATAAAAAGCTGGATATTTGTGGAACTGCATACTTACTAGTATAAACGAATGAAACAAAACTGACGTGTAAATTGCGTGAGATGATCATGGTTGATAAAACGAAATTGAACAGCAACTTTAAATCGTCCTAATTCAATTGCTTTTTTAACCCCACTTATCATCCCTGTGCTTGTAACCATTTAACTTATTAGGTTTACTCTAGATTTTCATGATTTTTAACTGTTTAAATATGCCTTATAATCAATTAATTTGTTGACCAGAGAACCTAAGTTGGTAAACAAAGGTTCAAAAGGTAATTAATCATTCGTTTTATTTACCTGACTAAAGGGTACACGTAATTCAACTATTACAATCCGATAAGTTACTTAATTGAGATAACATAGAACCAAACCTATAAAACATACACTACCACCTAGTTTCTTTTAGTTTGATTTATTTATGCTTTCTATAATCAATCATGTTGTTCTGGAAGATATCCGCTTCTGGCATAAAACTAGTTATTCGGAGAACAGAGTTTGTAATACAAGAATCAATTCTTCTCATTGATAATAGATAAATTAATAAGTTGTAGTCAATTAGTCATATTTTATGCCTAATAACCTATTCATCATTTAGTTGGCGTTTGAATTATTGTATAATCAAAACACTCACTGTTTAACAACGTATTAAATACTGACTACAAAATAGGTAGGATCTAAAGAACTTTGTAACTTCTTAAAAATCAAATATCTACTTTTCGATAGAGGAATGAGAAGACAGAGTTGATCTGAAAAATGTGATGTATTCGCGCTATACCTTTCAAACAGTCTGATCACACATATACTTATCGAGGCATTTTATATGAAGATTATTAAAAGTCTAGCTACTGAAAATTGCAAAAAGTAGCTTATATGCTATGATTGTACATTTAAATGATGTTCCTATCATTTCTATGAGAATCCTCACATGTCAGACAAAGATAATCTGTTCCGTTTAAATAAAAAAGAGTACAACTTTTCACTGTAATTTTAGCATCGAATAAAGTTTTTAGAATGAATACGTTTTGCAAAATACACTGATTATCCCAATATCTACGTTAAACATGATACTATTTATTTTATTTTTTACTTAGAATGAGAACGACTATAAGCTTATAAAAGTCGGACAGAATTCTGTCCCAAGATCATCAACCATTATAACCCTAATTAAATTCGATGTGATGAAAGTATTTTGACGATTAAATTTATGAAATTAATGCTATGTTATATTTATTTATTTGAACACATAAATATTAGTACAAAGGGGCACCGAATACATATGTGTCACACAAGTCAATTGATTTGTGTGTGGATTGTGATACTGCACGGGTGCCCAGACTGAAGGGGGTAATTATTAATTACCTAGAAAATACTTAGCTTTATAATCTAAATAATTCAAAAAGACATTTTTTACAAAACTTACATTATCTTAGACAAACCAGCTGCTTTCTTTAAATCATAGGTTGCATAGTCATGATGACAACAATTAAGAACTGCATTTTGATTGAGTGTTCTTTGACAGTTTTCCGATTTATGATTTAGACTAAGTATGCTTTTACAAGCGACCTACTACAGACCCTTTCAATATAAGTTTTAGTTACTGTAATCTTTGTTTACGTGTTTATCACTGTACACTTGCTGAAACTAAATTTAGAAATCAGTTGTCTGAGAAGTATATCAGATGATATCTGTAAAAGCCAACAGCTCCAGGGAGTGACTATTCAATAGCTACTAGTCTCACTCTATATTCCTCATTATTTATAAGCTTCTATAAATTATCTACTCAACACTTCATTGCAATAGAGAACACGTTTCGCTACTTCGTTGTACTACATTTGTAAACTATTAGATTTTATTCATATGTATACTTCATAGACTTTCTCGTGACTAAAACAAATACCAGCAGACCTCAAAAAAATCATAACATGGAGCTAAAACGTGGATTGTTTCTTAGTTTCCCCAGTCCTCATATGTTGTTCTATATGGAGCACATAAGACTGACACAAATTTCTGTGGAATATTTTCCTGCTTTGAAGTTGTTGCAAAATATAAACTTGTCAAAGATTGACCACGGTAAACGGTGCAGTTCTCTATTTTTCATCGCAATAACTTTCTTATTAAACGATTTACAAATTAGCAACAAAATGCTACGAAGTAGTTAAGCTATCAGCCACTTCCTACAGTGAATGATAGCAGATGTTAGATGATTGTTGCACATAAAATAAAGTTTATCCTGTCCCCTAAGTTGATTTTGTATAAACTTTCGGGATAAAACTTAGCTATGTGTTTCCGAATGGAAAAATAACTGAATTCTTCGAATATTGAACTAATTTCCGATCCGTGAGTTATAACAATTTGGTTTATTTGAATAAGTCTTAACATTAACAAAAATATTAACTGTGTTGATTGGAGGGTGAACTAAAATTATGAATGACTTAACAGAAGACCTGAATCCAGTATACAGCTCATAAAGTCTAATTAAAAACGTAACTCACGCATAAAATATTACACTGTAACATCACTGAATCATAAACAGTTAGATTGTAAGTTTCAATAACATTATCTTCATGATTCTGGAAACCACTAGACCATGGTGACTAAACTAATTTCTTGAAATTTATTTGCATCATCAGTCTCTTTAAATTTTTCAAAGGGAGGAATATGAACAAGCTGTAACGTTTAAGGAAATTTAATACTGTTTGAACAGAATATATTATAGACACTAAGTCTTGTCAAGTAGTATCAGAGAATTTTGAGGTCTATTTTTTATCAGTAAATGATAGAAAGTTTCGGTAGATTACTTAGCTCCGCTTCAATTTTCGTAATTGGAGAACCAAGCGTTTTCGTTACAATTACGAAGACCTTCAATTTTTTAAGGTTACGAATCCCTTTTTCTGAAAAGTAGTAGACAATAACCTTAGTTTATTTCATGTAAGTCCTCAGGTTTTCACCAATTTGCCGTATTCTCAACAAAGCAACTGCTCACAATCAGCCAGCACAGTTTTTCTCAGTCTTTTCTTAACAGAAATCTGGTGTTTATTATGCTTTAAGATACATTTACTCAACCTTGTAAAAACATATTTTTCCTAAAAAGGGGAAAGGTGAAGCTCCATTTCGTGGCCGGTTACTATGGCATTAATAATTATTATTCCGGGGTCTAGTGGCGAAGATTAACATTTACGTTGTTGTGATTAAACACTTAGAAATATTCAGGTTATTCCTTGAGGCTAAATTATAACTTCGACTAACATGTTAGCACAGATATTAATCACTTTATCAACATATAATTAGTCAAGCACGAACTTCACTCAATGATAAGACAAAGTGGATTTTTCACTTAATATCTAGGTAAATAATATAATTATGAAATTTATATACATTGGGCTAACAGCCATAAGAAGTGTATTACACGTCTGCTTTCTAAAACTCAGTGGGAATTCAAAATACCTGCAGGCTAAATTATTTCAACATATACTTTGCAAATAATATGAGATATATTAGTGTACCGAGTTTTAGGAAACTAGGAGAGCTGATAGGACTAATGAAAATGTAATTAAAACATACATAAACTGAGATGTTTTCTTGATAACAGTTAAACTGCGCTATGAAGTACCAACTTTGTAATTTCCTTACCTTTTTTCATCAAAAAAATTAACAGTTTAATATTAAAACTATAAGTTTGCTGTAATCTCAGCCGGTTGTTAGGTCAATTTCATTGGTGTCCAAGCTCGATTATATTTTGATTTAAATTTTATTCACACCTATTAGACTTACTAAGCTGACTGTTGGGTTACAAATATTTTTTTAATATTTTCACTCGTGCAGTGTATTAATTAGTTGAATTTACAAATGAAAAAGTTTCAAATGACCGTTGATGTTTGACCAGGATTTTATTGGCCTAAAATAATTAGTAAAAGATATTTAGTAAGTTTCTGCTATTTTTTACTTCCAAAGAACAGGTGTTTACTTTGGTACCGAAAAGTTATTCATGGCAATTTAAAGCAACTTTTAGTACTAAAGACGCTGTCAAGAACTTTTACTGCACTAAAGCATTGATAAATATTGATTTATGATCATGTGGATGTATAATAGCTACCTGCCGAAATCATCTGTTGTTTTCAATGTAGATAGTAAATTTTTATGCCTAAATCAAGGGTATTTTTAGACAAAAATAATTTGGATGTAATGACACGAATTTAGAATAAACGAAGGAACTATAATAATTATTGAACAACATTCGAACTACTGAAAGAATTAAAGACACCCTATATTTGATATTAAGTTGTTACTTCGAAAAGATACATTGAATAGAATATATTTTTATTTAGGAAAATAATGAAAATGAATATCTTACCACCTAATGTAGGACGATGTTTATCTTCTCTACATACTGCCAAATAAACTTCAACGAGTGAATTCGATTGCAGTGCACCTTGTGGTATGGTCAAGAAAACACCTGTTCTCAATCGATGTATATAAATATGTATGTGTATATGAACAAAATCACGAACCGGAACAATAACACATCCGTTAATATTCATCATATAACACCCGACAAATTGTGCCGAAGTTTGATTCACAAAAAATATAGAGAAAGAAAAACATAGAAACTGGTTAGATATATAAAACGTTATGTAAGCTTTAGATTAAATGTAACGTTATTTTATTTTAAAAAAACTTGTCTTTTTTACTGCATTTAAATGAAATGAATAAAGCAAGAGAGGTAACCACCTGGCACAAAAGAATATTGGTTAGATATTTCCATTCAAAATTTCAGAGTAGTTCATGAAATCAGATCACAAAGCACATGCTTAACTCAAGGTATTTTCCAGATATGGTCTAACTCATCTAATTTATTATCCTTCTGTTGATAAGAGTCGGGAGATAACAGAAGACGTTCTATATCAACGGAACTTTAGTGTTTTATCACCTGACCTAGACTTCAGTTATAAGGAAAATAAAAATCTATTAGGAATCTTCAGTTTCCTTTTCACAAAATCTAAAATGTGAATTAGAAGTTTTACAAACGATTCATGTAGACCGTATATTCATTTTCTTTAGCAAAGTTTTAGAGAAAATTCCAATGATTTAGATTGAGTTTTCATATGTAGGTTGACCTTCATTCATGTAATAATAAATCAAAAACTTTAAAACGTTTGTCCAAGAAACGATAAAATATTTAGCAGATAGTTGTTCCAGAAAAAGCCTTTCCCACTAGCTCTGGTTGTCTGTATATTTTAAATGTTATAATTTAGTAATTAATTTGCATTTTGCGTGACATAAAAATCAAAATGTTATTCACCAAGCATTGGATGCTGAAACACTATGGTTATTTGAAACATACTATAACTTGGTTTTATAAGACTGTAACAGTGTAAGGAAAAAATACCGGTTAGCGAAATCTAAAATATAAAAGAACATACCTGATTGTGGCAAAGCTAGTTGGTCACCATCGCATGATATAGTTTTACGGACAGTCGTATTCAATTCTAGAGGATCAATAAATTCACATAAAATTGATCGATCAGATGAAACTGTGTCTAAAGATAATTCATGGTATAGGCCGGATTCTGGTTCACATTTCTCGTTGCACTCATCAATTTCCATATTTAAAAAATTTATGTTATAGTTATTGGGACTTCTATTTGTCAGACATCTATTTAACGGCAATCCAACTGATCCAGTACTACTTCCTCCGTTGCAAGATCCAATCGCAGTAACAGTTGTACCTGTATTTGCCGTAGAAGGATCAGAAGAACTCTCGATTGGACCACCTAAATTGCTAACAGCCAAAGGTGTTGAGAAGTGTGGTCCACAATTAACTCTGGATAGCCCAACTTCTGATTCAAAATATGTGGGTCTGTAAAAGGGGAAATAACATTGAGAGATAGTTGTGATAATTGTGCACGATTTTTAAGCTGCAGTGCTCTATCAAAATGCGGCAACAACGAACTGGCTTCTTCCCAAACCTTCTTTATAAATTTTATAAATGTTATGAGTATAAGTTCCTGGATTCAACTGATGCATTATATAGTGTTACTGTAGTGAACGAGAACACAAGTGGGGAAAATCGACTGTATTTGAGCACAAAATTACAGAACATCTTAGTAAAATCTGAGAACCATACAGTAAATACTTCATTTGCAAATGTCAATCAATCATCTCAGACTTTACTGTTCCTTCATTTCCATAGCATTTATTCACTGTTCTTATTATCTTTGGTCTTCTTAACCTACTGCCTCCAGGTATTTCACTTCCGATTGATGATACATACTACTTATATCTGTCGACATTAGTAGCATACACTGCATTAATTTTGTTAATTTTATTTTCACTTCAATTTTCAAAAGAATGTCTGTTAACTGGTAGGAAACTTGGTCGCAGTTTAGCAATACAATTAAAAATCATGTAATTTTAACACAATTACTAAACATATTTTCAATTATTCGCGAACTCTTAAGACTCGATCTTTGCATTAACATCACGATATAGCTGAATCGAAGAGGTTTGACTAGGTTACAGATACTTAGAGATTCCACAATCTTTTAATACAAAGTGACAACTTTAATAATTCAAAATTTTTCATCAAACCTTTAATTACTTTTAAACTAAAAACATTTTACCTCAGTTAAGTAAATTGAAGATTTCCAATAACTATGAAGTCTGTTTAATTTCTGTATCCTACATCAATGTACATGCTGTTAACTATCACAGAATAGTCAACAGTTTTATCTCATATCGTCTTATTTCCTAAAGTAAATTTTGTCTAATATTAATAACTGTTTTGTGTTGAAAATTTCCTTAGCTCATTGCTCTCAATCTCTAAAATGATTGTTCCCTTTCATAATTAAAGAAAAGACTAATGACAACAAAATCTAATGGAAAAATACACGCCCTAAATTTGAGAAAATCCTTTTAATAACAAAATAAAAGAGAACAAGTTCAAAGGTCATGTAATTTAAACTAGTCGTTACACTGTTTTCTTGGATGATATAAATCCAAGGAAAACAGATGAAATTAATAGGTTCGTTATTTCCTTTTGAAGTTTTGAAATAGTTTTATTGAAACAAACTTAATTAAAATTTAAGAAAGTATTTTGAGATGATGTAGACGATTTATAGCCCAGATGAGTGATTTCAGTATAGTTTCATTCTGTCAGCTGTGGGGTTTTATTGTAAGGCTTTTATCTTCCCTATGAATTCTATCATGAGCACAAACTTTGGAGAGCAGTGTTGTTGTTGTTACTGATGTTGTTGCTTCTTATTATGTTATTGTTTATTTATTTTAAATGTCATCCTCTTCAACCTTGTTTTACCTCGTAGTTGTCTATGATTTATCTAACTAATCAGTTGATAAGTTGGATCAACTTCAATGTGCGTTGGCTGTTAATTGATTTAACTGCCAAGGTTCTAGAAATATTCCTTGTATTTACTT
This sequence comes from Schistosoma mansoni, assembly GCF_000237925.1. Taxonomy (NCBI): domain Eukaryota; kingdom Metazoa; phylum Platyhelminthes; class Trematoda; order Strigeidida; family Schistosomatidae; genus Schistosoma; species Schistosoma mansoni. The sequence goes on along the minus strand of NC_031502.1, from coordinate 26,604,913 downwards.
TAAAGTAATGTCAACAGAATATCATACATGTGGTCGTCCTTTTTATCTTCGTTTGCATTAACACAGAATAGCAATCAAACACCGTTATATATTTCCCCATACATCAATATCCATCAAAATGATCGACTTACACTTGACTGGAAACCTTGGATAAAGTGTACAAAGGAAAATCACTTCTTTTTAAAGTTTGAGCTGATGATAGTATCCATAAGGAAAATGAAATCCTTAAAATTAAACCAATCAGCTCACAGTTTGAAACTTCAACAGAAGAAACTATTTATTTAGGTTACGACAAGATGAAGAAGTCAACTAATTTCTAGTTTATTTATAAATACAAATCAATACTTAATTTGGAAAAAAATTCTAAAAGTTAACATTTAGAAAAGTACAGATTTCAATATTTTATCGAAATAATTGGAGACTAATTAAATGAGATGATCATTTAACTGGTTATAAGATATGGCCTACGTGAAAGTATATCGCTATACAGGGTGTTCTGATTGGATTTGAGGCAGGAAAACACGTTTATTTTTTATTCTGCATGTAATACCTATTATTATATTCTAAACAAAACACTAACCAAAGTCTTTTCACGAAGTCTTTAACTAAAAGCCCGAGAATAAAGTATATTTTGTTCAATCACTAAAAGTTTGAAATACCTTGAGTTCAAGAAAAAAAATTAATCTAAGGGGAAATATTAGCTCAACTTGTGTTTAATAAAACAAGTCAATGTTAATTATTTACATCACAAAAATACAGTATATTTTTAAGATTTAGATCTACTTGGTAACTGCAGATTTTTAGGTACTACTTCTATACTATTAGTGGTAAGAGATCGAATTGAGGGATACATTTTGATAGCTTTCAGATTACTAGTTTATACACCATATTTATCAAAATGGTATAACCTGTACGTAAATTAGCAAGGCTCAGTTATTATTGAGACCTAAAATACCACCTTCATTTCCACTTACTAATGACCATGGGTGATTCTCTACAGCTGATAGTTCTTATAATTATTTGGACTTGTTTTTTATAAACAATGTTAAGTGTGACTTAAAAAAATGAAAATATATGGAGAGAATTACATTATTCTCAGTAGAAAAAAGACATACAGCTGGGGAACATGATTCCTCCATTAATCTTACTAATAAATAGAATCCAATGTTTCCAACTTACGAGGGAAGATACTGTTAAGTTGATTATAAATTATGGGCAAAAACATAAGCATATACTTATACTTAATTAGAAAATAACCGGTATTTAAATAAGCTAAGATGTCACTTCATATTCACTTCACTTATACATAATAAATTTGATAGGAATGATTAATTTTTTCTTACTGATTTGACTTAAAGTCATTTGAACTACAGTTTTTAGGCTGAGATAACGTATGAATCATGTGGTGAGCAAGACTTTTCAACATATAACTCATGAACACTATCATCAGATTGTTTATATTCTTTTGCATTGTAATAAACCTAGTTAAAATAAATGACTTGATACTACACTAATTATAAAATACGTGACACATAACAGAAATGCACTTTCCTGACAAAATTGATGCACCAAATGTTTATTCCTAGTGAAAAATTGAAAACTGATTTGCTGTCTGTTAACTGTGTAGTCATTTCATACCTGATCAAAAATTTTAGTTGTTGTGATATAACATTTTGATAATGAGGTTTAATGTTTTAAGGGAATATATTTGAACATTGAATCAATAGTTCTTTTCAACTTAAACTTGTGATCATAGTTTACCAGCTAAGCACAAGCAAAAAGATCGACAAGATTGTTTCATTTATTATTAATATGTCCTCACAGAATTAATACTTCAAGGTTTGGTATATTTTAGATAGTGAGTATAATATGAGTGTTTGAAACAGAACTGAAAATTATTATTATCAACGAAATAGTACTCAAGATATACAATTAACAGTTAAAATTGATGCACGTCTATACGTTGAAGAAATAGTCATGCAGAATGAAAAAGGTGAGGTTATATTTACTAATAATCATAATAAAAACAAGAAACTGTATTGAGAATAATAAGTGATCAGATAATTAATCAGCATGATTAGGACTAAAATCAAAAAAATCACATATGAGTATCAATACGATTATGAAAGAGGTAAAAAATTACTTGATTACAATCATAATCACCATGGCACTGGAAAACTATTACGCTAATTCTGTACATATAAGCCAGGTCAGAAACTTTTTATTTCAGTTGCCTTTGTAGAATGGAGTAAAATTGGAGTTGGATATTTGATTTAGAATGCTTTGCAGATGTTTACACTATATCCACTATTCACCAAATATCTGACGATTTTATTATGTAAATTAATTATGTCATCATTTATTATTTACACTATTATTGTGCAATCTCTTATTTTTATTGTGGTTATTAGTAAATATAACCTCGCTTCTACTCTTCCTACATATATAACCCTGGAATGTTGAAAATAAATACTTACTCAGTCCCTGAATTAACCACTTGATTATTAAACTCGATATTTGTTTGTAAATATGGATCAGAGGTCAAATATCCACTTATTTGACACGATGCTGGATTCATAAAATGTTGTGTATTTGGCAAGGTACTCGAAAACCCAGTATAACCGGATATATCTGATGCTCCGTGACTACCATCGAAATTGATTGATGTAGTTGGGATTGGTGGTAGAGATAGAGGTAGTGGTGGTGGTGGAGTCGGAGGAGGGGGTGGTGGAGCAGGTGGTGGTGGTAAGTTTGCTAAAATTGACGTTGTTGTCCCCAAAGATGTTCCGTTAGGAAAGACCAAAGTCTGTCCAGCTGTACTTAGAGGAATATTATTGACTGGAGTAGTATTGTATTGGTGTTGAAATAATATACCATTAATTCCACCGTTTATTACATTTACTCCAAACGTTTTACTGTTTATATTGTTACTATTATAATTTGGTTTCATTCTGTTCATCTCCTGGTTTTGTGTATCGGCCACACTTGGATTCATTATTGTAATCGTAGTTTGTGTCATGTCACCGGGTAATAGCAAGTCTGTAGATGATGAAAAAACTCAAACTGTGTTAGGTATCACTTAGGTGAAAATGAATGCAAAAGTCTTGATTTTTCTTCATAAATAAAGATTAGTAAATCTTAGTAATTTGAACAAAGCTGTCTAGAAATAAAAACAAGTAGCTCCTAATGATCTTTGGAACTATGAAACAACAACTTTCGTACTCTCACTAGTAGTTTATTTCAAATGCTAATGCGAGTTCTGCCACATAAATTACTCAATCATCATTAGAAAAATAGCTTATCTGAGCTCAAAGTGTTGATTAAAACTACTCGAAAATGTATAGTAAGACGAGATTAAAAACAGTGATAATCATCTCATGTTCATAAAAAATTTTAACCGGAGTATTTTTCGCCAGTGTGAAGGTTCTTTGAGACTGTGTTGTGAAGTGCAAATGTGATTGTATCACTTCAGTTGCTATAAAATCTATTTTTTTACACATAATATAGTTCATGTAATTAAATCGCAGGTAAATTATAGAATGATTTACTTGTATGGTATTTTTGAAAGTTAGTAAACTTTCATGAACATTGACTGGATCTAATGGGACTAGGAAATGTGGTCAACAAAACCATAATAAAGTCTCTAAAGTGATCATAATCCAGCTGATTGGTAGCTTGATGCACTCCTACCTCTCTTGGATCACACAAGGCATATCTGATTTTTTTATTAGTAGGCTTAATCTTCTACTTTCGTGATTAAACCCCAAACGATAAGCCCAAACAACAAAGTGAGCCTAGGATTTTTAAAGGTTTGTGTGAACTCCTTCCTGATCTTCAAAGATTTTGTTCATAACCATAGGCTGAGTTACCAAACCATATTCATAGTTTAAATATTATGGTTTATGAGCTTCAGTAAACATTTTTGTCTAAATCACGTTACTGGTATTCAATAACAATGCGGATGTTTGATCAAGTTTCCTCTGTATAATAATGTACAGTGAATTAACATTGATTTTAGAAAAAGCGGAATGAAAACGAATTGACTACTATTTTAAAACGAACTACGGTTTCAGTAGTTCACAAATATATTCGTTTTGAATAGTACTCCAGTTCTAAACTAAAATTTCAGTAGTATAAATCGAATCACCTTAAAACTTTAATTATCGTTTAGTTTGCTTATTCTTTTGATTGAAAAAGTATTTTAATACTATTAAATATTTATATTATTCCACTTGAAGCCAAAAATGATACACCGAAATAATGATGACTCTTTCCTTTTCACGAGGATTTATTTTACAAAAGTGAATTAAACTACTGAATTATGTCGAAAACCGGTTGTATTATATCCATTACTTCTAATTTGTTATATAAATAACTGTCATTAAAGAAGTCGGCGATGAATATGAGTAGTATGAAACTCGAATACATTCAAGTCAAATTATTATTCTATTAGAAAAAAGCAGTAAAATCGCTCTTAAAAACATTAATAACTGTATCGGAAGTCGTTTTTTCCCACAATATACTTTACACAAAACAACAATAGTTTCTTTGACAGCTTACCTTGGGCTTTCTTATTAGCTATTTCTTGTCGACATGAACGTTTACCTATTCAAAATACAATCGAATCATAAGAATTGGTCTAATTGAGAACATGAATTATATTTTTTTAAACAAGGATTAAATATACTGCAGAATAAAAAAAGCTTTTTTAAAGAACAGGAACAAAGATTTGACCAGAATCATATGGATTGATTTCAGTGAGTGAGACTCTCGATTTACAAAGATTTTGCTCATTTTGACTGCAGCATTCCAATTTCTTTCAAATTTTTAATTTTATTTTCAACTAATTGATCTCAACACATTCTATTCTCAATTACTACTAACTTCTGTTCATCCATTTATTTACATAACTAAACGACTTTTTATAGCTCTATGATTTTCGTTGTTATGTTTGATGTTCCAGTGTTTCCTTCCGTACAAAGTATTTATATGAAACACCTTTTTATAGTCCCCAGATCTTATTGTCTTATCTAATCATCGCTCCACCATGATGGTAAGTATTCACATCTAATCTATGTCACTGTAATAAGTATGTTAATTTGATTTTAAAATATTATAAGTTGTAGGCATCTACCGAGGACTTAACAAAATAAGATGAGTTCATGAGATTTTGCTCAAGTCTTTGTTCCTGATCTCTTTAAGATAATAAAAGGAACTAATTGTATGAAAACTCTTTTACTGTTTTCTTCTCCTTATCTCATAGATTTTTTTTTTCGAAAAAGAAAATTACATTTGCATCGCTAAAAATCAGAAAGGCCTGAGTTTATTTTAAGACATTTTGTAATAATTCTCATGATATCCCATGTAATGTATGGATATAAAGAAACACAGGAGAATTAGATGGCTTAATAAAAACTCCTTAATATCTTAGATAATATTCCATTCGATACATTAATAATTAATCGAGTCACATGTATTTCCTTATTGTCTATGTGAAGCCTATGATAACAAATTAATATAATGACTAATTAAAGCTTTTTTACATGACATCAAATGTAACATGTTTTATTAGAAACGCCTAAAGGCTGTTTTTGTTTTTTTAAACTGTATCTTTAATATTCACTTAGTATGGTTTGTTTGAATCTACCCATTGATGTTTAGGACTGCAACTGGTCAGTTTCTTATTGGCCATATATGTATACTGTGCGTATTGCCTCGATATAGCCTTAATTCACAAGCATTATAAGCAAAGATGGATAGTGGCTAGCAGTGGAATCCAGGACGCAAGTTTCGCCCTATTTGAGATTCGTCAGCTGAATGCACCTGCATTTCAGAGTTGATGTTCACTCTGGGATTAGAACCCAGTACCTTTCGCTTCAAACGCCATCACGTTATCCACTCAGCTACTGAGTTATGATAGCTACTTGCCTGTGCAATGGGGTGAAGTTTAAATTCACTTGGTATATCGAGGCGATACGCACAGTATGCACATATACCAATAAGAGACTGATCAATTGCAGTCTTAAACATCAATGAGAACATTCAAACAAACAATTCCAGAGTGAATTATTATTATTATTATTATTATTCGAATTCGAAACTTACGTTTTCTTCTTTGCAAATGTCAACAACTCAGAATATTAATTTCCTTACTAATACGACAATCAAACATCACTAACCTAATAATCATTGCCTGTCATTATCTTTTTATTTCACAATTTACAGAACATCATAAGGACCATCTAGATTTCATGGTTTTCAGAAAGCAGTATCTGGTCACATACAAAAAATCATTACTTACTATGAAGACAAGCAGAATAACGAATTGCCCGAGTAGTAGAAAATTTCAAACTTTTTCTTCTAGTTATCAGAGCAACAACAGCTAGTAGCACAGCTAAAGACAAAAACAGACCAACATAAATTGCGATTTCTTCAGTTCTAAACATTGGTGAACTTGGTATTTTTAATGTAGTAGTTGGTGGAAGAAACAATGGATCTCGGCAGCATCTATCGCACTGATGGATGCTCGAAAACTCACCCCACCTGGCTCTGAACATAACGAAGAGCGGAGTCAGCTTAAGATT
>NC_031502.1:26565860-26598129 GCF_000237925.1 Schistosoma mansoni | reverse complement strand
TCTTGAAAAATTTTGTGGCTTTTAAAACACTTAAAAAGTACATAAACTGAACAGAAGTAAACTTGATCAAATGTGTACCGTTGTCCATTTTTTAGGTGTTTAAAAGATACTTTATTATATAAATTCAAATTAATTAGTGAAGTGAAAACCAATAATTTAATGATCCTTTTAATTCTAGTAGTTGAAAAATTGGATTTAATCGGCAACATTATTCAGGTATGATGTAGATTTTTATATCATACCTCTAATGGCTTCTGTTTTTCAAGTCAAAAGTTTTAATCACTCAGTTACTTTGTTCGATTGAAATTATTCAGGATATGTGAAGACAAGCACGTTCACTAAACTCTGTACCGAAAATTTGGCTAATTGGAAATTAGCATATTTCTGGTGATTATTCGCCCTAATGTTATATAACATTGTGCTTGATAATGAGGAAAACCCTTGACAAATGCATTGCATTTCATTAGCTTTTTTTTGAATAATATCTCATTTTATTCCTGGTCGTTTTTACATATTCATTCTGAAGTGTTAGTAAGCTGTTTAAAAAAATTGACAAATTTTTTTCAACCGGTCTACTTCGATCAATTTTACACTGTATATCATATTACTTTATTATTCTACTTCACCAAACTTTTACCCGTAACACATTACTTGAAAAATATATGAAAAACTAGTTATCAGCTGGTTTATATAATCTAAAAATTGGCAAGTGTATTGTATTTCGAACAACATGTTCTTATATATCTAGATCAGCCAGTTTCAATGCAATGTAAGGTCCTGATCGTAACTTTAAGTTTAGCAATGATTTATAAACTACTACCTCAATGGGAATGATATTACTCAAACCATTAGTTTAGGCAAACGGAATTTCACTTACTGATACACTGACTGGAAGAGCAATTTCTTGTCTGGAATAAAGGCAAAGGACACTGATCTGTTACTAGATGACTCAAATCAAGTGATTTAAATTCAGTTTTTGAGGTTATTTGACTGGCACATACACGATAACGGGTTTGTTGACAAACTGTTCGAGCATTACTTCCTTCTGCTGTAAGTTTATAGCATGTTCCCCACTCACCCCAGTTAGTCAAATCACCACTCACTGGTCGATTCATGGCGGAATTGTAGGCTAAAAGTAATAAGTGGACACTGGTTTTGAGAATTTAAATTTTATTGAAGTATTTTCAAACTTAATTTGCAGTTATAAACTATTTTAAAACACTGATTTGAATGTAACAAACGGATAACATAATGGGTAGAACGACAATGTAAACTCTGAAATAAAGTATTCAACTTAGATAATACAACATTAGTTAAAAAAATAATTTAATCACTTGAAATATTATATTAGGCGGCTGTTGGCTAATGTGATTGAGGTTGTTTTAAAAATATGTGAACTCGTTGATTATACATGAGTACACATGTAGCAAATGTTTTCCTGTACACTTATCGCTTAATAAGTTATATTTCACTGAAATATCTCAGTTTTCTAAACGCTGAAATAAGAATTTACTGTAAAACGAGTTTCCAATGAGTAAATTTTCAATTAATAACTATATATACTCATTATTTATTTCATAAGACAAGGTCATTCCCTATTTACAAACTGCTTACTCAAATAGCAATGTTAATAATGGTTGAAAAATTTCAATATTATGTTGTAGAAAATACGAAACTCCCTGTCCGATGTTCCTAGTAGTTACTTATTTTATTTCTAGTTCTAAGATGAAGGGAAACCAACCGGCTGTTCTTTACAGTATGAAACGTAGTATTAGTTACTAGCATTTGTAATCAGAGGCAAAAGTTTTAATTGTTTGAAGTTATGAATCCGGTATCTGGTAGACAATCCAATATCCTGTCATTCCTAACGGTAATGGCCAGAATATGTAACCCCGATTAAGTTTTACCTCGTATTTCTGTCGGTGTTATTTCAAAACCAGTAATTATTTATCTATGAGCTATTAAAAGCAATTTCTTCTGGTAATTTTAAATATAATATGCGCACACACAACTTGAAATTGAATTGATGTACTTGGTTAAGTCAATTTGGCACAGTAATTTGTGTGACGTAATTTTTTAAAGTTAAACAAGTATCTTTCCAATCAAATAGTTACATTTTCCTATGTCGGAAAAAGTGATTGTCTTTTTAACGGAAAACATTGTCTTACCATAATCAACATTACTTTATGTAAATATGTCACTAGGAATTTGTAAAACTCACATAAACATGACTTACCCTCCTGTTTAATTAAGCGCATACACATCAGTTTTTAAGTTATTGGTAAACTTTGTATATACATTTTATTTGCTCATTTAACTAAAAAGTGACATGATATGAGCTTAATATTGTTACATACTTTGAAAAGCATCAGTTATTTCTTTTGCTTGATTGGCAAAAAACAAAACTTTATTTCCTGCTACTTAGTCAAACGAATATTGAATAATATGGACAATCCTAAATTTGTTGCAACAAACCTTGAAGGCGTTACCAGCTTAGTGAGGGAGTTAATTTAAACAAGGAACAGTATCAATCGAACTTACGGAAAATATTGACTCGAGCAACTGCACGTCTTTTCTCACCATTAAGACAGGCCGCTACACATGTATAATTTCCACTGTCTGAAGTTGTTGTATTCTCTATGATCAAGTGATTATAGTCATTAATTACAATATGTGGAAACGATTTAGTATCAACACGCTTTCCATCTTTTAACCAATAAACCTAAAATTAAGATGATAAAATAAAAAAGGGAAAGGTCACTTTGATATTTATTTTGGGGGGGGGAGTGAGACCAAAAATGGTTCCAAAGAACAAAATAAATTCAGAAACTATTCAATGTTCAAACTCTTGACTAATTCAAATCTTTCCACTGATTCCCAAAGAGTATTCGTATTTCCATATTCATATATCTGGTTTAAATCATATTTATCACAGATGCGGGCCAAGGATGCATGATTTAGATTCTAACCGTTTCGACTTTTATAAACGTTCAAAAATTCATCGAATAATTTACTAGTGAAAGAGATCCCATGCCCATATACATTGACAATAACAGCAACCATTATTATAAATAAATTAATATATTTGTAATATCCCAATGAGTAGAAAAATAACCATTACTATTTACTTTGAATCTTAAGTCAGTCTGATAAGTTCCTCAAAATTATGATGTTATATTCAGTTTAAGGTTTACTGATCAGTTTCAACTAATCAATGTTATTTGAGTGATTTTATCATTTTATTAAAGTTTAACTAATGTTATAGGGTACGTAAACGCGTAATTCATCAAACCATTTTGTTTCAGAACGATGTAGACAGCTTAACTAAAATCCTGGAACTTGATTTTTTTCTTTTTATATCGACGGGAAAATTATCAGTAGAAACAGTATTCATACTAATAGATTTATTAAATTTGTCCAAACCAAAGTACTTATTTCTATTGGTTAATGCTTTACTAGTTATATTGACAAAGTAATGGAAATGACATTTTGATTTTCAATGTTAAAACCTCGAGAGAGTCAGTGAGAAACTTTGTTGTCTATGATAAAAGTATATATATATATATATATATATATTCCTTGCATGAACGGATATGTTAGGTAAATTTATGTTTTAAGTAACATTTTGAAGTTACAGTCTTGTTTTTCTGGAATGATTATTAGTAACAGACATCTATTTGGAATGTTTAATAAGTTTTCTGCTTAAACTTCATTTTTTCTATTAATTCTCATTACATTGCAACTTAACGTATGCCTTTATATAAAAAACCAAATAATATTTGCTTAGTTACGAAAGTATTCTCTCCAGTTTATCAATAAAATCCGTTTCTGTCAAAATAAAATCATTAAAAGCCTTAAACTTTTTCCAATAGTTTGTATAAAACCATTAGACCATAAATGAATGAGTAATCTTTCGAGGGATTGATGTGTCAATAAATAGGAGATTGGAATCTTTTAGAAATTTCACACAATTACTGTCACTAAATACAACTGCACTCATATTTAAAATTCTAATTTTTGTGGATAGTTTTATGCGATAATGTCATTATTTTTAAAACTGACGATAATCAAGTCACACTATATAGGATACTTTTCTTAGTTTTGTGAGAGGCTTGACGGACTGGACTTTTGAACTCAACAACCGACCTGTGGAATAGGTTATTATAGAGAATAATGAAACCTGGCTTCGCGTAGTGCGTTATTGACCAAACCCATTAAATTCTGACTTTAGTGCCATATATTCAAATGATGTTTTTGAATAATTTAGATGAAAACTTTTGTAGTTCCTAAGATGAATCAAATTGAAATACTAAAAATTCATGGACACAAATTTAGAAATAGTAAACACCGAAGTTAATATTCCTTATAATATAATAACATATTTTAGGGAGTCCTAGACTTCAGGATTTCTTTTTGATGCTGTTCATGAGGACAAAGCGATTTCTGTGATTTCTAAATGTTCAATTACAATATTAAATGTTTTGATTACGATAGCTATACGCAAGTCGGTATTTAAATTTCAACCAGGTTAATAATTTGATGTTTAAAGTTTAACTTTTCTGAAGCACGACGAGTTTTTTACCAAAATGTTGGATATTTTGACAGATAATTTGATTCTCCCTGGAAAAGCACTAACAACGATATAATGAAATAAAAATCAAACTCTCATGAATATAGTACTTGGACACTCATGGGACTATAGATGTTTAAAAATTTGCTTTACACTAAAGTCATGAAATAAACCAGGGCTCTTGCTTAAGTTCACTCTGATAAGTATCTGATTTTGTACACTAAAAGGCAGTATCTCCAAAAGACTGATGATTTGTTTTATTTTATTCGAATCACGTTTATAAAACACCTAGTGATTAAAATCTCTTAAATAACACTACTAGAACATTCATGGGTGTTAACATTATTACTGTTTTTTAAACTACATTATAAACTTTGTTTATATTACTTTTTCTATTATTATCACACCCAGTATTGGATATTGTAATCGTAATATGATAGACAATGTCTGTAAAGAAAATACAAATGTATACAAGCAATTTGACTTATACCTATTTCTTGAAAAGGAAGTTAAACATTGTATTTCAAAAAACTCTTCTAAAAATACTTTCACATACTAATTAAGCTTATTCATATCAGTGGCTACTATTTCTCCTCTAGCTTTTATCAATTCATATAAATCAACAAAAACTCTTCTAAAAATACTTTCACATACTAATTAAGCTTATTCATATCAGTGGCTACTATTTCTCCTCTAGCTTTTATCAATTCATATAAATCAACTATGAATATGCATAAAGGATCCAAAGAATAAGTATTAGTTTTTGAAGTAGTGTTGATTTAGGTGGTTGGTGTGCACAAGTACGCTTGTAGTTAATAATAGCCTTAAAAGTACAACTTGTATCTAAGTATGTTTCACACTTAGGAGAGCTAATTAGTAACTATGACATATATAAAAGCGGAAAACCAAAACATTAGATTATAATAATAGTAGCACAAGTGGATATTTATATTTTTTGTAAATGTTTCTCTCCAATTAGCAAAAATAGTGAAATGAGCAAAAATAGAAGTCATTTAATTTTTACATTATTTCCTCCTTGCCAGAAATATATTCACTTACATAGTTCTGTTATTCTTGACTTTGTTTTAACAAAATGTCAATCAGAAGTTTCCTAAACGACAAATAGTATTAGAAGTGTCTCAGTACTTCTTTAGCATAAAAAATTAACGTATTCACGTGTATGTTCTACTCTTACCAATAAATAAATAATCCTTTAACATGTTGATACAGCTCTAGTAGAAAGAGAATATAAGGTTAGAGTACTCGTCTGCTTAATGACTTAAGCTAAATTTTGAATTTATTGAAAACGGTTTCGCAGCGGTCGTTGTAACGGCTAATATAAGCTACTGCATGGTTTGTAATGTGGGTTATTTTGTGAAAGTGCATATCGCATAGGTTGCATGATGAAAGTTAGCAACCATCATCATATAATTCCTCTTGCAACGTAATTAAAAACAGAACTTGGTTTAGTATGAAAAAGTTTTATTCTGGATATTACGATTACACAATACATAAAATACAAAGAAAATAGTTATCTCAATCTTATTCAAATAGTTATATTCTTTGCAAATAATACAATACCTATGTTAGGGTAAAATGATACACTTTCCCACCTCCAAAGTGTTGCTAGACTACCATGTACACCTATGAAAATTTTGACTAACTAGTTTACTTAGACTGTTTGCCATGATTTATTAATATTTCGGTTGATTGAGGCATTTTGGTTGATGATAAAGTACGTGAACAAACCAATTAATATTCGCGTAACGACCAATAATCCTCTAATAGGATAGAGCAAATATATTGGATATAGTTTAGACTGAGTACTACCCACCAATAAAACAGCTGCTTAATCCTCCTAATTTTTCTTGAAAACCTTTTAAACAATTAAACGTCGTAATGACAAAAATAACTCAAATATTTGTCGGGAATGACCGACTAAACAACCAGAAAAGCTATATCCCTTTACTATCTACGTAACTAGACTTCTTAAATGCAATCAACCATGAATATGCTAAAACAAAACCATTTATTTAACTTCATGCCTTTTTGTCAATTTTTTTTTCAGCTAAAAAACAATTATTTAAGTAATACAATGATAATGAGTGTCGGTAAAAAGATTCTTATTATTCAGTTTCAATACAATAAACCATATTTTAGACATTGAAAGAAGATTAGACTTTATCAGTTAAATTTCATCTTACTGACAAAGGTTTGAAATAATAATGGAACTTATTGAGATGCAACTGAGATAGGTTTTATACTGATCTTATATAATGGGAAATATAAGTACGTTGAAAGTTCTCTGTCATGTGTTTGAAAAAAGTATTTCAGCACTTCTAACCTTGATCGAATACGTTCCTTCTTTATTCCTATAAAAAACGTACGACGTAGTTTTATTAAACGTATTAAACAAAAACCCTATAACCTAAATTACATACATACTTTCTCATTGCTTTTATTGGATAACTGAAGAAAATTATATTATAACGATTAAAGTACGGAAATTCATTCTAATATTGATGATGTATGAGAGATATAATAGTACCCTCAAAGTCAAGTGGCGTAATTAAATAATGAAGTAGTTAACTGCACATCTAAATTTATGACCATCAATATTTACTTCTTAATTACTTACAAAGTATTTTGAATATGGTTCAGCATTTTACAACATTTAAATTGGATTGATATTTTATGTTTGTTTTTTCCAGTAATTTTAGAAAATAAATCTCCAAGACCCCTACTTATTATGACATTAAGAGTTTGAATAGATCTGTGTGATGTAAACTTTATTAGGAATACATGAGTTCACCAACATATTTTCTTAATGAACGCTTAACTTTTATAGTATTCTAGATAATATCAGAAAACTCTTTGAGCTCATTTAAATGTTGAAATACTGTCCTGCATAGTAATTTAATCTCGCAATTATAAGTAGTATTACACTTAGTTTAATGGGATTAAGAATGGTTATTTAAATTTTCATTCACGCTTACTCAAGTCTATGGCAATTTTTTTTTTCCAAACTCTTAGACGGTTGTAAAAAAATGTGTTTCCATCTTAGAACTGTAAACAGCTTCTATTCAAATTAAACACTAATGAAAAAGAAAGGATATTTAAGCTAGAACAAAGTTGATTTCTCTTAGACTTTAATCTTATCTTTACAGTAATTAGATATGGGCTTGTCATAGGAACTACCATTACTCATAGTCACATTTAAAAACAAAACCTTGATAGAGAAATTTAACTTTATATTTAGACTAAAATAGACCTTACAAGTACCTTAAAAAGTGTTTCAGTCTCAAAGCACTAATTGTTGCTTAATATGCTGTGCCTATAATAACCTTCCATCCATCAAACCTTAGATTTTGTTCCAGTTTTTTTTTAAGATACATGAATAAATATTTTCTAATCTTTAACGTGTATGATTGATAAAGTTTTCTTTGTTATATTTAAAAGATACTTCATCTACTCATATATATTAGTCACTCCCATTGTGAATTAGCTTATTAATATTTTCCTATTTGTTTATTTGTTTTTGTTCATCTATTGAGTTGATGATTTGCCCGGAAAATAAAACTTTTACAGCATTATCTATCTAATGTTTTCATATTTCACTAGATAACATTGAAAAGAACAACATTGTTACTTCTGTAATTTTAGGATATTTATCTTCAAGCTAATCTGAACAAAAAAACCTGTCTAATCCATCATAATTCACTACACCGCATCTCAGCTACAATTATCACCACCACTCCATTATATATATATGTTCACTATTAATGGATAGCATAGATGACAGAGGTTAAGTATTTTGTGCCTTATGTTCCCTTTAATAATAGTCCATTTGTTTACTACTAGACAGATGCATTATAGATAACTAGTCGAGGTCACAGATTATCTTAATATTGAAATGATAGGAAATGTGAACAATTAAAAAAACGCCAATCCTAAATTCAATTAAATATGTAGAATATATCTTGATTATACCAAAAAATTCACTAAATTAAATGGAGAAAAATAATTTTAGCCAATTGAATATAGTTTCACTGAATCCTAACTTCATATGATCTATGATACACTGTTTCTTTGAAACGAATTTGTCACTCAGAAAAAATAATCTTCATTTAACAAAGTTTTGTCAATTGATCTTACTATGAGAATATCTAATTTCACGGAAAGATTCAGAAGTCTTAAACCATTTGATTGCAAAATACGTTTCATCGTAAGATATATTCATAGGTAAACGCGAATTTGCTATGTTCGCATGAGTACCTGAGGCTCACATTTGAAAATGATTACTAAAAACCTAAATAAACTCATTTTCTTTTAATCTGGGAAAACATCACAGAAAATAAGTTACATTTAAATGGTTCTGATTCTAATGTAGTTTGACACTTAACGGGTAATCTACAATCGTTGGTGTGAACCTTACAACTTTAATGTTTGTTCTTTGAACCCTAGCAGTAGAAATAGGATAACAATTATTCACCTTAACCTTGAATCAGAACTACAAAGCCTTCAGAAGCCCATTTGAATGAGGGTAATTAATTACCTTTTGTTGTGGTGATAATAGTCGTTTCCTTGCCAAAGAAATATGGACAGTCAAAAAGTGTTTTTGATCAGATAGCTAACAGGGAATTGAACCGGCTCTATTAGCTAAAGGAAATTCTACCAAAACCATTCAAAATTAAATATTTATAAAAATGCCAACTGTGTTATGATTAACCCCGCTGAAGCAGTTATAATAAAAATATTATCTGAGCAAAATTTTTTCAGCAATTTTCCATTGATTATTTACTTGAATTCCTTTCAGTCAGTGGACACAGACATACGGAGATGGAGCCAATTATCAGTAATACAAAGGATTACTACGTGGATCATAAGTCTTAGAGCTGTTACTAGTGATATGTAACTCATTACATCGTTGAACACTTCAGTAAAGACAGTGGGATATGATCGACTGAATTAAGTCCATCCTAAGTGCACTATCTAAATACAGATTATGTAATCACGTCCTCATTAAACACGTGCACTTTAATTTAATTTACACATCAGTGGATTATAAAATTCTCAAATCAAATTTTCTGTAATGCTAAAATTTAGTGATCTTAATTTTATTTCAGCAGTTTCATATGTCAGATTAAATTTTAAAATGCAACTGAGATTCCTAAATTCATTCAATTAAGACCACATACATACTAGACGGAAACGTCTAGCTCCCGAGATATTCTTTTCCGATAAACCTTTCCATTAGTAAAGATTTAATAATTTTCTTACTGAAAACGCTAACTAATATCTCCAGTGACTAGGTACTACTGAAATTTACATTTTTCTCTCTCTATATATGCAGAGTAAATCACTTGGTTAATTTACATCTGATAAGTGTTTTGCCGCACCATAAATATGCACATTACATGCATTAGTAGTAATATCGATAAAATAATATGGTTTGTCTAAAAATAATGATGTGCCCATGTGACAATTTCAGTTTGCAATTGTCAGTAACTGAATGAGTGTTTGTCTAAGATTTTTGTTGTGTTTTTTCTCACTAAAATAAATAATAAATGAAGCTGAATTACTGAAAGTGATAAGTCGATATTTTTTGAAAAAAAAATTATGCTTAGTAACTGACGTTTCACTAGATACACTATCATAGTAAACCCTTATTGTAAATTCACCAGGAATTTTAATTCCTAATCAATCATTATTGTAGATAGGAATAAATAGTAGGAACAAGTGGGAAAATCTTAGTAAATCAAATTAGTTTCATATAAGATTATTACTGTCTCACTAACTTCTTAAGACCACTCTTTTTTCTTAAAACATGACAAGAGTGAATGGTGACTTATTTAATCGCAGATTTTAAATAATTAGTTAAAATAAATTCGGAGAATATTAGTCATTTTATTTAAACAGAATTCAGAAAATTGTCAATTATAACTACTTCAACAAATTTTCTGGTCTAGAATTTCATTATTTTTTTGAGTCACAGTTCTAGTAACTGAAAAATATTGTCCCAAAGTGACCTTCACAGCACAAAACTCTTTGAAAAATAAGACTGAGATGGCAATCTTGTCGTAAAAAAGTTTTGACTCTTAATCAACCATAACCTCATTTGTGCTTACATAGTTTCTCAAAATACCGAGCTAATGAAATTTTCCTAAATCTCTCATTTAAAATTTCTAAAATGTAAGTCAATAGGGTCTACTGTTTGTACCTAATTTAAGTGACGTAGTTCCTCACCATCTATTAAAAAAGCGTATGATTTGCAACTGTGAAACATAATTTCAACAAGACCTCTTATGACTGATGATACTTCTTAGTCCTAACTTTTGAAATAAGCATATTTTTTCCCTGAACCCTTAAAACTATATTTACTTGAACACTGAATTTTCCCATTTGCACAGTTGATGTTTCATAGTTTTCGATATTCAGAATCATCGAATGCATGATAACACTGAGATATCACATAAAACTCTCAAGACTATATCAAGTAGTTATTTTCTAAAACTAGTACAACGAGTGCAAGTTTATTTCAATTATCTTTTCTTTCAAGATTTGAAAACCATCTGAATTGGGATTATTAATACAAAAAGTCAGAGGTATCAGTTTGTCAAACTTGATTAGAATTATAAAGTAAGTTACTCAGAAACAGTACAAAAGGACTGAGATTTAAGAATGTATCCATCTAAGCTCACAATTATTTCTTCACACATGCAGTGTCGATCAGTTGCTCTATTACTTAGATAAAACAAGAGCTACATTAAACAAGCAGACAATTTGTGTACTTTTTTATTTGACTTCACGGAATGAATTTATTGTGAAGAAGCCGGGTTTTACTGGTAAACTTACATGAAATATCTACCCAATTTTTATTTAGCAAACAGTCAATTGTTTAAAATGAGATTTATGAACATTTAACAGAGATCAGATGTTGAAAGTATCATGTAAAATATAACATCAAAATTATGATCTTATATTTAATGGTGACTACAAACGGAATTTTCAAGATGTACTTCGTTTTACATGAGACTAGTAAATTGAATGTTTACCAGATATTTTTGGATTACCAACTACTATTTCAAAACTATATATCTTTATTAACTAGGTTATGAGAGTCAATTACACTTTAAAAGATATCGGTGTTATGAGATTTTTTATCCCCTGAAATGGTTAGTCATTAGGCTAAAATGGTGTAACTGTGTTGAGATTTTAGGTATCTGTACAACTGGATTATCTTTAGAATAAAATGATTTTGACTAATTATCTTGTCATTATATTGTGGTTTTCTTGATGTTTTAGCATCAAACCATACCATCGGTTTTGCTTAGATGGTTGTAATAACAACACTTATATTCTATCAGCTTAAAAAAACAAAACAGCCCCAAGATTTCATGTATTGACAGTCTAGCAAAGTAAGAAATGGATTGAAACACTTTATTTTATGTGTTTGACTGATGACGTTGATCTTATTAATTTACACCTGGTTATAAAGCATAGTTCTCACTTGATAGGGGTATATTTTATTCTATAAAACCATAATAACTAGTTAAATATAGGTGAACCAACAAACTTCGTGATATGTTATCATTCTTTACTTAAGTGCTGTACTTTACAAAATACTGAACCTATCGGTTTATATTGTTTGAACGTTTCTGTACATCATAAATATTGTTCACAATGTTTACTAACCTGACTCATACAAAGATCATAAGCATGGTATTCACATGGTCTAATAATACAATATGATACATATAATCGATGAGTACTTAGCAATTTGTAAATATACTAACAGAAAATATGCAGACATTTGCTATAAAACAAAACATGTATAAGCACGTAAGATATTAAGTACAATTAGTATTCATGTTATTTTAACAGGTATAAAAAACCAATGATAATAAACGAATTAACCTACTTCAGGATCTGGATCTCCTTCAGGCGGTAGGCACGTTAGCACAAGACGTTTACTGACAGCTAAATCTGTTGAAACTGGTTCCAATTGGAATTTTTCGTCTAAATCTAAATAAATAGAAAAGATATAAATATGTATTCCCTTAGAATGACCATTTCTCATGTAAAAATGGAGTAGCGAATCATCAATAACTATTAGGCGAGAAATTCAGGAACTTAAATTATCCATGATAAATGAATATTACTTTCAAAGACATACACACTTTTAAAAGATTCATATAATGTTTGTTCGAGTTCCTGCAACAATCTTAGTAAGCATATTTATTAACATGTATACAAGTCAATACTATCAAGAGCACAATAGGATTGACCAACTAATCACTAAAATGATAAAAGTATGTCGAAACTAAATTCTCATAACCAGGAACTGTCAGGTATTTTCAATAAGTTTGATATATGAAGAAACAATTTTTCATCTCCTCTGGGAATGTTAATATCATATAACGAAACGAGCTTTGAAAAGTGTAAAATGCAACTTAGTCGAGACGACAATCTTCTATATGAAGTGCGAATATACCTCGCATTGTACCTTGTAGTAGTAATGAATATTGGAAGAAAAACTATGCAATGGTCCTAAGCAATTGTTTTTCTCAATAATTTCAATGAAACATGTACATCCAATTCAAAACTTTGCACTAACTAGTGTTGCTTAGTTTCAGAAAAACATCTACCCGGCTAACGCTACTTCATATTACAGTTACAGAAAAATGGTGAACAACATTAAATAAAATCAGGCTTTCATCTATAAATTCTGTATGAAGTTGGCTGTCACGTAAACATCAATGTATCGTTCACTGTACATAATCTGCAATACAATAAATGAAATAAATATGCTAGTAAAAAACGATAACAACTACAATTGACAGCCTCGATATCTCATATGGCAAAAATAACGTTTGGTTTGGCGATCCATTCAGAATAAACCATAAACTGCTTATAGTTTGATGTTGTGTGAATAATGATCGTACAAAATACAGTCAGCAGAATGAAACGAATTATTGCTAAGCACATACTTTAAACATACTGTAATCCTGAAAACTGTTTCAGGAATTGTGATACTTCGTCGTAAACTTCTCGGTGCCAAACTTCTACTATTTGGGTGTTGAATTTTATTTATTAGCGTTTTACCTATCCTTGTAATGCCAACGAGGTTCACGATGGATTTGTGACATTATTGAGACAATCTACACAAAATAGTAATGAAACATCTGACTGGATTCGAATGTCACTGTGGACAACAACACTAAAACGCATTCAACAGATGAGTCTCAAACAAGACTGAACACACTCCCTACGCTCTACTGCTAGCAGCGGCCTGCCTATCTTAAAGATTGTCTGATAGCTCTTTGAGTAAATTTATCATTACACACACCTAAGAACACCACATTGATGAGTTCTAACAAAAGTTTAGTTTTATGAAACAGCTGCTGAAATTCTGATATCATGAATGCTAGTGGTAGTTATTGGATATGGTCCTAAATTATCAACATAACTGTTTTGAATACAATTTCTTGAGATGTTTACGTTTCAGGTCCCTTTAATTACATTAAAATCTAAAACCACACATGTTAGCTAACTATTTTAATTAAAAGTTATCTCACTTAGGTCTTACATCTTAACTCACAAAGTTATACGTAGATTATTACTAACGTCTATAAACTCATTAATAAACAACACTTAATTGGTTACTGGAAAAACTATGTTGACTTAATAATTTGCAGGGGATATAGAAATCTGTGTAAATAAAGCAACTAAACACACTTGCGCCACCGCTTATCCTACTAACATATGGCTTAACTAAATTTTGCTTTTCGTAGTTATGTATATCAAATGAAATGAAATTTTAAGGCATACTATATAGTTAAGCAATTGACAGAGATATGATCACATTCAGCTTTCGTTGAGTATCAGACTACTTTTCAACAAAACTTCTTACCAGTTGAATAAAATAATAAAATCAAACAACTGTATATAATTTACTACATTTGAAGGAATTACATACCCATAAATCATTTCTTTGAAAATAAATTTATCATCCTCAGATTTCACTTGTTTCATTCATGGTTAGCCTTAGAAATTTTGTAAGATGATTTCTCTAGCTGATAATATACTTTCAAAACTATTCATCATACACTTGTTTTTTGTCATCAGATAAACTAAAAATAGTGACTGTTACCGAGTTAATTAATCAAATTATACATGTTATAAAAAGCCATGAATGAAATGAAGTTGAAATAAGTAAACATAACACTATTAAAAAGAACGTTAAAATTACAATGAGTCATATTTGATCCCTTCATAAGACAAACATACTTAACCGTAATTATAAATTTCATGACATAATCAAACTAACATCTAGACGAAGAAGAAGAAAAGTTCGTTCCGTATTAGTTCTTTTTTCAATCAAATCAGATGGTTATCTTGATTACATAACTCTCTCCAGATGTATTTTACACAAAAAAAGTGTGATTTTTAACATGCGTATTAGAAAATTTAAAACATTCGTTTTAAAACATAAAAATACAATACTGCATAATCTATAGACTGTTTTAAGAAAACCATAAATTAACAACATGGGTTCATGATTAATATTGACCTTTCTTAAGTTGTCCCCCCCCACACACACTGATACATATGAATCATCATAAGGAAGATTTATTCAGAGTCTATGAATACAGATCCACTTTCGTGGACAGATAGTGATCTTTTTTTCAATAGTACCTGAATCACATCTACTCTCTTTGAGAAAAGAATAAAGGCAGATAAATAATTTTAGATGATTTAACAAACGAATGGAAGGATCGAGCTAAATTCTTTTTAAAAAGGTCAATTTAAAAATTCGTTGAATAAGTATCAATTGGACGTTAACGTTCTTGCATACATTATTTGATGCAACATTGATGATTTTGAAGTTAGAACTATGCCTGCCATTGAAAAATCATTAAAAACGGAACAAAATTAACAAATCAAAAATTAAATTGGTTAATCAGTCTCTAAGTATCACATTTCGAGAATGCGATAAAATCAAAGAAAAAAATCAATTAACTGCCAATGAGTGATTTCAAAGGTTAACTGAAACTCAGTAACATGTATAACAAGCACATCATTTAGGGCTAATTAGAAATTCAATGTAAATTTACTTTTTCCTTCTCATTTTGATAATTAAATTTGTTGGTTCACATTTTGATAATTAAATTTGTTGGTTCACATAGACTTATATGTGTTTATGTCAATATACTTGTTGATGTATACACTTAATGAATCCACAAAAAAATGATTTGTTATCAATAAAGAAATAAATTATTCTTAAGAAAACTGAAAAAACTGAAGTTTCTCATTTAATTTACCGAATCTTATAATAATATGTAGATGATGTGACGATGATACTAAAGAGACAAAGGTCATGGTTTTCTCTTAATTCAAATTGAAATTAACGAACTTCTTTTAAGTCAATGTATTGCTTCATTTCCATTGGTATATCAATAAGATCATGAATAGACACCATTCACTTCTGTACACTGACAACATTAGTTAAACTAATCTTATTTCTGCCATTGTTGAGTTATAACGAAAAGAAACATATGTAGTGAAGTTTGCTTGGTATTGTTTTACATGAATCTTCTTATTGTTCTTTAGGACTGCAATCGGTCAGTCTCATGTTGGCATATGTGCATCCTGTGAGGATTGCCTCGATACTGCCTTAACTCACAAGCTTTATAAGCAAAGATGGATAGTGGCTAACAAGTGGAAACCAGGACGCGCATTTCGTCCTATTTGAGGTTCGTCAGCCGGATGTACCTGCACCCCAGAGTTGATGTTCATTCCATTGCACAAGCAGACGGCTATCAGGACTCAGTATATGAGTGGATAACCAGATGGCGTTTGAAGTGAGCGGTACCAGGTTCGAGTCCCGGGGGTGAATATCAACTCTGAGATGCATAGAAATAAATTTTTGTATCTTTCAATATGAGATTCTGTAATTTGTACGAAGTTCATCATTTATTTTAAAAACAACCACATTGATAAACTAAGCATAAAATTACATGATTGGTTTCATCTTCCGTTAAATAATAGTTAATCAAAATAGCTATGTAATAACATAGGGTGAAGCGAAATTTTTCGTACCTCTTTTGTTGCACTAGGTATAACAATAATCACTGTTCACAACTAATATCAATGTCTGTAAGTCGTCTAGATTATTATCTTCAAAAGTAAAATACACTAATTAGTAATAGTTTGCTCGTGTAATTTCATATAAGTTACGTCGAACTTCCTCTTCTGACAAACTTCGTTGGTAATCCCAAAGAAATGATTGACAAGAACCTGTACTACTCACATTACAACGAATATGCGAAAAACGTAGTTGTGATTTGAAGTTAAGGATCATCGAGAGTAATTTCTGACGAAAACAACCCATAAACTACTCTCTTCCTGGAAACATCTAGGTAAGTTTTCATCTTCAACTTTTTAAATTCATAACACTATATATAAATGTGATTGATTTACACTGTCAATAAAATGTTACTCATAAACCTATAGTCTTTGCACGACGCATACATTTAAAGGAATAGCTTTGTCAATAATCATGCTCTTTTGTCACATTAACTACGTACGTAAATTTGGTCTGTTTACCAATGCCAAGTATTGACTTCAAATATTTTCAATAAAAATTACTTTCAGATTATCATGTTTTACGAATCCCATCTTCAATAATATAACCAATCTATACTTTCCTGTTTGGTCAACTGTAAAATCTCTTTAGAATTTAAACGTATTGAGTGTAATGAAATGAACTTATCTTAAAATACTCTTTCTAAAGGAAATGCTTGTTCACTGACAAACAATAGTTTCAATAAAACCCTATCACAAATTTACTTAGTCAACCTTGCAAATCAAAGCTATTAAATAATTTTAATTTACATACTTCAATTTGATTTCTGTAGGCCAGTACAGTTTGTATAGTTTGTATAAAGTGCTTCATTGGGTGAATATATATGTATATATATATCATAGTTATTTTGTGAATATATACTACATCATAGGTCAAATAAATACAAATGAAATGGGTAGATGAAGGGAGGCAAAACAAATTAGCGTCAAGTTAATTTGTCATTAGTAAGAGTCTAGATAAAGAAAAGATTTTTTTAACGTTTCATTATAACAATTAAAAGTAGTTTATTAATGACTAACCTTTAAAACTATTGTAATATTAAACACAGACACACCCTTACACATTACAAACGACAGAATTATAAATTTTCAGATGAATAGGCTCAACGCATAGAAGAAATTGTGATTCAAGTAAAACGATTATTCAAATTTTTGAGATAAAATAAGTAAATGCATGTGGTCACTATTACTTCTATTATCATTTTATCGTAAGCTCAATGTCATCGTTTTAGATTTATTCTTTTTTAATGATTGTCAGAGTCCATGTAACCTTGTATTCTTCCTATTTACAGTTTTATTACGTTTATTCAAACTGGTAAGAAACTAAATTAGTAATGGACATTGTTAGTTGAGTGTATTTCACATATCAGTTAATACTGTATACGGTGGAGAGGATTTGTAGCTCTGGTGGATGATTTTAGTGTTTTGTTCTCTGGTCTGGATGGTTTGGTTATGGGGCTTTCATCATTCTTCTGAACAATATCATCAGCACAAAATTCAAGACTTCTGCTCCAAGTTTATGCTGAAGAACCAAGGGCGCTCCTCAATCAAACCATCCAGATCAAAGAACAGAACTGCACCAGAATACTGTATACTTTAAAACAGTCAAACCTCGTAACCTAAGAGTTCAGTAGTAAGAAAAAGGGATAAATTGTTGTTTGCAAAAATGATCTCAAATTCGACTAATTGGATTAATCCTTAGTAGTATGCTATTTAAATATATATTTTTTGGCCCTACCTATTTTATAACCGACACACATAATTATACTATTATATAGTAATCGAAATTTCATTCTATCCCGTGACTCAAATGTTGAAGCATACTGGTCTCACCAAGAATTATCTCTTTAAATACTAAATACTAAGTCAAGTGAAAACGACATTTGCCTCACAAATACTTTATATCTGACTGTATCATTTAGAACACACACATATTACGTGTGTACATTTTCTTTGAAAGGAGTCAGTTATTGTTCTAATAAATGAATTCAGAACTGTGTGTGGCATGCACGACTTAAATGTTTTACAATAATGTTTACCAATAGAGACTGAATTTTACGGATGAACGGTGTTGTGGTCAAGCAGAAACATAATCCAGAAGTACTAGGTTAATGATGACCGGACGATATATATTTCATACGTTCATCTAATATCTTAAAAGCTTAGTTCACAGGTACTGATTTTTATTTCCAAGTTTTTGTTTCTGAATAGGTCCTTCGAGATAAGTTATAACCTTACAATTTCACACTACATTTACTTCCTGATAGTAACCTCTTCATTAATGGTTATTGATTCCTACTTCTTCGCAAATTATTCAAAGTTCCAATCCCCCACATATCCAAAAAATTTATTATTTAGACTAAGTCTCTATGTAGCATTATTGATTTCAGTTCAAATCTTCGAGAAGTTCATTTATATAATTCAAACAAAAAAGAAAAAAGACATCTTTTTAAATTATATCTCCAAAACTGTACTCTTCCACTTGACAACTTACTTAAAAAAATAGCTAAACAACTATTTAATTAATCGCAACTTTAATGTACACACCTTAGATTCAAGTACATCAGTACAAATACTTCAATAATGTATATTTGCACATAAATACATTTATACATTTTCTTAGTAATTGATTGTTTTACATGTGAAAGAAACATCATATTAGACATGAATCATTAAGATACAGTTTGTTTGTTTGTTTTTCATATGAATGATTAGCCTTTGAGTACACTTATATGAATATGAACATAATGGCATATTATTTGACAAATGTATATATACAGATATACCTCTATATTTAAGTATGACACTGGATATTCAATTAGTATACAGTGTATTAGTATTGTTATAAACAATAAAAATGACATTAGTATATAAATTTATCATAGAGAAGTATTTCTCAATATTCTAAACATATTTCATTAGTTCATTATGTTACATTAAGATTAAATTTTTAAAAAAATTTATATAAAAGTCAAAATATTGTCAAAAACTAAGAATTATCGCCTTCGTTTTACTCGACAATAAAAAGTAGGTAGGTAGGTAGGTAGGTAGGGAGGTAGGTGGGTAGGGGACTAAACCAAAAAATAAGTTTTCTTTTCTATTAATTATCTCGAAACAAAAATGTTTTGTGGCCATACGATGGTAACATTAAATAAAAGCATGCAATTGATTTCTAGTTGACATTAATGTAAAGGAAGACACAATTTATTTAGATAAATGAATAACTAATTATTATTCACTAAGTTTGTACATTATGTTTGCATATTATTTTTTTGACAATAGACAGATAGAGTAAATAAACAAGATGTAAACAGATAGCTATTTAAATATTCTGTAGGTCAGGATTGGAAGGAATATACACAATCACCGTGCTGGTAATAATAATTCTAATAATAGTAAGTACCACGATGCACAAACACACACACAAACGTTCACGTTATTTAACTTTTCAGAATTTTTTGACGTCGTGTTTATCTTAAATTGTAGTATATATTTAAAGAATAGAAAATAATTGATCACTGTCAAGATGTCATATCAGAATAAATAAAAGCTACAATGAGAAGCCACAGTAGTTGACCGCTTCTATTCACTGCTTATAATTCAAATAAGGGAGATTATGAAGAAAGTAAGAGCTTGTGTCACTGGACTGTTCAAGTTATCCTATAAGTTATTACTAGTTAATCAACTCTGTACTTGAAAAAAACCACATCTAGATGAGAATGGTTCTAGGCGTAAAGAAATTGCCTTTAAACATAGTTAATCCATTTCTTTTTTAACACTTCGTATTATTTCCGTCTTGTGTTACTCCAACTTTCCTATTGTTAACTCATATTGTAAAAAACAATATATTCACTTTATTCGTTAATCAAGGATTTTAACATCAGTGAACGGTATAATCAGTCTAATTTTTGAACCTAAATTGATAAAAGACAATCTTGTGACAGAGATGACTTCATTTGATTACCTTTGAACATTTACACCCTGACAAACGTAGACTACTCCCGTTATCAGAATAAATATCTGAGTGACAATGTCGCACGCTTTCGCTTCCAACTGTAGTGAAGCTATCCAGCATATTACTTTCATCAAAATATGATAATTGTAACTAGCGAAGGAACTTTAATTACTAGTACACAATTCTTAGTTGGAATGTTATGTAGATTAAGGATTAGAAAAACCATCAGGTATTGTATTTCCGTCAATGAAGTGTTAAAGTTTACCAGTTCTTTACTGCAAACGTTATCAGATGCCATGTGATGCTCACATTAGCATTGATACTATATCCAACTCTCACTAATAACACTACCATGCGAACTCACAGCCAAGTAACTTACCTGCTCTCTACAAAAGTGCTAATGTATATACTCTTTTTCCCTACACTATAGCCAATACCTAAAATCTAGGCACACATATTAAATATCAAACACTGTGATTGTAATACAGATCTAGCTGCAACGAGGTTTCTGATACTTTTGGGTGATTGAATTTATTTGAATTTCATTGAAATCGTGAACCAATCCCGGGTAGACCACCACTGAAAGATTGAAAACACTAAACGGACACTCTGTCTTAGTATTGGACTCCTCAGAAGTGTACACTCACGACTCTGGGATCCCATCGGATTCGAACCCGAAACCGCTAGCGCACGCCCGACTGCCTAATCCCAAAACTACTGAGCCGACGTCCTACGGTTTTATGTCTAACCTTATCCAATCAACGACATTGAAGTTTATGAATCAATAATGAAGTTTTCCAATCATCAACTTATCACCAAAACATGTCTGTGTGAATACCTAGAAGAAAGTTACATTATTATCCGTTGTTTAATAAAGATGAATCTTGCTCAATATAGGTATGTCATACATTCAATCCACCTGGAACTCCTCTAGGGTAAACAGTTTTCTAAATCCCGGACAAGGGATGGCTGAGCCTAGGGTTACCAGTCCTCCCTCGTAATAAAGAATCTCACTACGAGAGGCTAATGAGGAAAAGTCGTATAAACCGTTTGAAATTTGCCATGAGGATTAGAGGGTCTCCATTCAGAAAAGTTACCACTCTTCATGGTAAAAGTTAGGATTTTCCAAAAGCCAAGATACCGACACCCTTTCTAACAACCAGAACAACATTTAATATTGGTAAATGAAATGTCCGGACAATATAAGAGACCGTGAAAGTTATCCAAATAGCGGAAAAAATGAAAAGATACGGCCTGTCCGAGTTTGAAATAAATGAAACCCATTGGACATAATCTGGAGAAAAAGACTGAACTAAGAGAGGTATTATACTCTGACTACAAAGAAGATGTCCCACACACACAATAAGTTGCACTGATGCCGTCTATTGAAGCTTATACGACAGCAATCTCATAAAGCTCTTATTCTAAATTGTTTATAGCCTAAACTAAAACATTTTCAATCACCCATTAAACCCAGATAAATCTAGGCCTTAACACAAGTAATAAATGTAAAGAATCGATCAGTCTATTATTAAATCTTAAGCCTTAACATTACATGTATATGCACACCATGCATATAAGTCGAATTAAAAATTGATTTCCCTAGATTTTCTAGTTTTGCACATTTTAATGTAAATAAATGTATATGGAATACATTGAAAACAATTAAGATTTGGTCATTTTAACAAAAAATTAGTTTTAAACCTAAATTCTTATAGTCTTATAATAAATTTACCATAAGTAATACAAACTACAAATAAACTTTCTTTCTTAAACCTTCCTACAGTGTTCATTTGTAATAATCTTCTTTTTGTGTGATAAAACATGAATGAGGAGGACCTTGTATGGCGGTCAGACTTAGGCCCATTTATTAGAATCCATAATGACTTTGATGGTTTGGTGTTCGGGATTTGTTAATCAGGAAGTTAAGTGACATAAAAGAATAACCCGTTTGACTCATTAGTATAGAATGACAGATATTAAGCCACTAATTAAAGAAATAGTTATGAATGTATATTGATAAGTTATCAGTTCAAACTGATATGAGATACAGTTATTTATTACATATTGCACTGTAGTGAATCTTTTCACAAGTATTAAAGCGAGTGCTTTTCATTCTTTATATTACAGCATGGATAAATTTCCCATGCTCTCCGAGATACTTTCGTGCTATGTTAAAAAAAGTGTACGATAAGCTAGAGCTAGATCCTTTTGGAACATTTTGCTAACTCTAGGTTCTCTCATTTTACTTACCTTCATAATCTATCAAACTTATCAATGGATCACTAATTTTTCAATTAACAAGAGACTAGAGGAAACTTAAATGTTGGTATGAAAAATCTTTTTAACTTCCAACTTGCCTTAAGTATATTCACTTCAATAAATCAGATAGTAATAGTGGACGTAACGCTCGCATTACACAATATATTTATACAAAAAGATATATAGATATGAATTACTTAGTTTTTTACAATTTACCTCAGAAACGACCGTGCAGTGCTTCCAGGTTTTCCATGGAGGTCTAGCTTCAAGTGACTCATGATTTCAACTATATAAAATTACTAAAATCTCCACAAAACCCTCTTCCGACCATAAATATTTGTTTGAAAAATAAGGCAATTAAGTTTACTTTAAACTGACTATCATACCGTGTACATATGAGAAATATAGATTATATACAGATAAGACAAGTTATTTAATGAACACAAAATGTAGATATCGAATGTCCTAATAACGTTTATTATCTTCTGGTTAGGCTTTTCACATTATTCAATAAGTTCATCATGAGAACAGTGGGTCAAATAAGATAAGCTGATGTCCTCGAATAATTGTCTAATGGGTCTGTTGATTTAGAGTTCGCTGACTTAAATGTTATTCGTTTACATCATTCATCTGTTGGAAAACGAATGAATTAGTAGTTTGCAATAAAAATAAAACGTCCTTCAAACTAAATCCCCAATAATTTCTAACATTAGACTTTTCTCAGTAAACTCAATGGTGATATCTATAATAATAATAATAATAATAATAATAGTTATTTTAAACTTACATGCTTCTTTGATTTCTGTCGTATTGCTGATAACTTTTTTCGGTCTTTATAACTTTTTTCGGTCTTTGTAGCTTAACCACTTTGTTCCACGCTTCACAATGACAAACATATGTGTCGAACCATTCTTCCACATCTTTAGCTCTGACTTCCAAGCGTAGTTTCCAACGTTTGCCATCTGGATCCGGTAAATTATCTGAGTTCAACTTTTGGATCTCCAATATCCCAGACTCACCGGGACCTTTGTATGGTATTGTTTGTTCAGCACATTTGATAGCAGCATGTGAAACTGGTTCAGCGACACATTCAATTGTAGCTGGTTTGTTTTTCGTTGTATAATACAATGGTTTAGGATGCTGAATAAATACTGGAACACCCTCTAAATGTGTTTCATCTGGTTGTACTAAATCCTCTTGTGAATCAGCTGGAATAGGATAAGAAAGTGTCAGGAAAAGTTCAGCTACAGTCAATAGAAATCTTTGTAACATTATTCTGTGAAATATTTAAAATTGACTAAGTAATTCTAGTGTATTAAGTTTTCGTATTAAATAACTTGTATATAAGCATTTTGAATGGGACTAGATGAGTATAAAAATGATAAACTATTATGAAGATTATTTTTATATGCATCATATAAAGTGGAAACTCAGAAGATTTCGCTTGTTATGAAGCCAACCAATTATGGAGTGATTTATCAATTCTGTTTTAACCAATCAGAACGAAGATTTACATGCAAACAAACCAATCATCTCGTTGAAATAATACGGTGCTTTGAATACAGTTAATATGGGACCAAAATGCACTACCTGAAATCACTTGTTTTGGTTTAGATAAATCCTTCGAACTATGTTAGATTAATTACTATTTTTGTATATTTATTAACCATAAAAATTATTGCTATCTTTCGCTAAAAAAATACTTGATTGGTTTATTCCGTATAATTTGGGGTATGAAGAACTTGATCTATCATTATGAGTTGAAATTTAAAATCAGGTAGTTCATTGAATAATGCTTATGATTGCAAAACCACAGAAACCAAAGCCATATAACTTAAGTTAAAAGGATTATATAAAAAGACGTCTGGAACCTGAATCTGTATTTCTTTTATAAAACGAATAGACTTGGAAGCTTGTTATTCATGTATTCTCTGTTAGCCGTTTAATATCTTACCGAAATCTTTCTACTAGCTTCATTATTTGGGAATGCAATCGAAAATGAGTAAAAAATTTTCTAGGTATTCTCCTTGGTGCCTTGCTTAGTTTTGAATTATTAGCAATAAAAGATTCATGGTGTAAAAGCAAAACAATTAATTTTGTAACAACTCATATTTACTACTCCTTGTTCACGTTACGAAATTCAAGTGGGAATTCTTAGTTTAAGTTACGCTGCTGCTCATTTAACGAATAGCTAAACAGATTTATGCCAGTTATTTAAATGATAAATATAAACCGCGAAAACAAAATTAGGTAACTTTATTTTATTTAGTGAAGAAAACGACATTTACTTACTGAACTATTTTGTCGACAGAGCGATAAAGTTAGTAAGGAAATTGTGTTACTTGATGAAATCGAAGGCATTTATGCTACTTATCATATAAATTCAAACCAAGCGTATATTTTTGACCAAAAATACTAGATTATTACAAGAATAGCCTTACTTATGAGGATAGAAACAAATGTCGTTTGAAAAGACAGTAGGTCAAAATGCTTTGCGATCATTGTCATATAAGTTTAATTTTCATGATTAGTATTCACAGAACTTATCAGTAAAATGCATATTATAATTTTTCGACATTAATCTCTTCTGTATAAAATAACTCCACATAAGTTAAAATATCTTACTAGGCATGTTGCAGATGAGTTTTCTGGCCAATATAACTGAAGTAAGTAAACAAATAAGTTACCTTATGATAAAAATTGTCCTTTGGCAATCTGGTCTGTAAAAAATTAACCCCGATTCATGAAAATTATGTTTAATTAAATCATGACCAACTATGTTTCATCGTATTTTCGATACTAAAATATAATTTTAAGGGAACACTGACCTGTGTTTTTTGATGATATAAGAATTAAACATTTTATGAGAAAGTTGATTAAAAAACAGGATTATTTTGTTGGTTGAGAAGACTAACCTAAGTAAACAGAATCAGTGCATATGAGTCTGTGAAATATTACCATGTTTATTGTTTCTTTAACTGTATCCATTCTACATTCACAACAAGTACCCATTGAAATTTATGTGTAAATCTACTCATCTTTTAATGAAAAAGGTTAGTTGCTTAAGTTTTTTCAACGATATTGAATTACGTTTTAATGAAATCATGTTTAATGTTCGTTTTTAAACGGGATCCTGTATCGTATAAGTAAAATCCCCTTATATTTTTCGATTGGTTCATGTAATTTTCGATAAAAAACCCTAAATAATTTTATTGGATTGTAGTACTGCTACTGATTATCATTAAGTAATATAGATGTTATTGAGATTTTTGTTCGCTAAGGCAACTATCCCAATTGTAGCACATAGTAATCCTATGGAATCACCATCGTAGTAAGTGCTTAACAAAACTATCTAAGAAACAATGACCACATTTAAAAATGGTGCAGGAATAGGTTATTCAAGTTTCGAAATATTCTCATATATCACTACTAGTACAATGGAAAATAAATTATTATCCCAAAAATTAATTAAGAATTCTAGTTGCAAAATACAACTGAGCTAATGCTAACAAGCCCATCAATTAATTTTAGAAACGAAGTATCCACTTCATATAGAAGTAAATGTAATGGATATTAGTGGAAATTTAGTCAAACAGTATATTTCAGATATCTCCCTAAACAGGTTCTGTATTTTAAATGTAAACAATTTGAACAATTTTTTAATAACATAAGTCAATTATTTCTGACCTGTCACAGATTGTTATAAGAGAATACCAGTCACTTAATAAATAATTGTGACATTTTCAATGGCTACAAACGGAAATAATCCATTTCATTGAAATAAATGGCAGATTTTCTATGTTCATCATTTGATAGATGGAACAGAAAGTTTTCACACTATATACAGAGTTCTTTACTCATTTCAACTTTTATAAATCTCTATTGTAATGCACTTGTGACAGTCATGGGTACATGTGTGCGAAATAATTCTTCTTTTTAAGCCATTTTGTTTGCTACACTAAACTACAGTGCATTCTTAGTGTTATGGGAAAAGGTTTACATTTGTTATTCACTATTTAAACTAATTTTCTGTTATTTTTTTTACAAAGATTACATTCGTATCTTGCTTTTTTTTTCTAAAAATAAACAGTTCATTAACATAATATTTTATAAACAAAACTTAATTTAAGTGCACAATCTAGTATATGTCCAACATGTTTTTCAACAAAAATACCTGTCAACCAAATATACCACATAGTGGAAAAACAAAAAGTTAAATACTGATAGACAAATTAGGAGAGATAGTTATTTTAGTTGCTTATATCAGATATCCCTACAATCACATTTATAAAAACCTATACACAGCATTTACAACCTTCATTTCATAGATGACTGTGTATGATTTCATTGTTATTTGAATTACTTGATATTAACCTACAAGAAATTGGAAAGATAACGAGTTTCTTTCCTTCGTTCATTAGGTAAAATCCAAAAACAGCGAGTTTAATTTTAAAATGAAGTCTAAAAGGCTTTAAAACAGAGTGATCAATTTTTTTCACCCCAGAATCCAAAACGTATTGAGATAATTCACTCCTATATTTTTATTATTTACTTTTTGTTAAAGAAAGCAGATTTAAATGCAAGACGTAGAAAACTTCCTAAACTGAATAAATCAATGTATAAGTGGAAATCACTAAAGATATTCACTATGACAAATCATGGCATTGTAGTTTTTATTTAGATAAAAGATAAATGAAACGTTGAAAAACCATGCTTTAAGAACTTGATACAAAACAGTGATCTTTTGACACTCTATTTAAACTCGGTGTTAGTTGTATTTGAACAACTAGAGAAATTCGAAACAGTTAACTACTGTTCTTCGGTATCACGAATTACATATAAAGCTCATATCAAAACATTTTCTGTAGTCGATTTACAACTTTGCATCGTTTACGTTAAAACTGTCGGTCGAAATTGTAGCTATAACCTTATTACTGAAAGAAATTTTGCGAGATAATTTTCTTTTTTCCAGTAACCTGTATTCTACAACCTCAGCCAATCACTGGACCATTACGCACACGATTCTGACAGCCTCAGTCACTTCATATTTTTAAATGATGAGAGTTCACACATTTTGTCGAGAGTAAGACAAAACTTTGCCATGGTAAAACTTCCATATCTTTGCCACCTATTGACGAAATTTACATTGAAGACTTCGAACAAAATGTATTAGTTTTCTTGTAACATAATGCCATTTAAAGTTTGAGGATACAGTATCGGATTGTAGGATAATGTTGATAATCAGCGTTGTCTGTACACTGCCTATTGAAACTTATATAACAGCATTGTAGTGCTTGAGAGGGTTAACTATTTACCAGTGTTCCATATTTATTAGAAATGAATCCTTTTTCTCTGTAATTATAGCAAATGGTGGGCAACAACCTATTCAAT
Source organism: Schistosoma mansoni (assembly GCF_000237925.1). NCBI lineage: Eukaryota > Metazoa > Platyhelminthes > Trematoda > Strigeidida > Schistosomatidae > Schistosoma > Schistosoma mansoni. The sequence goes on along the minus strand of NC_031502.1, from coordinate 26,569,804 downwards.
AAAGCTCATTTATGCTCAAGAGAATTTTTAACAATTTGGTATGATTCATTGTTCGAATATGTAAACCATTTTCTTCACTTAGTTTGGTTTACCTTTATTCAGCAAAACAACAAAATTCTACTTGACAAAAAGTTCTTATCATTTTCATCCAGTCGTCCTCCAGATTAGGACACATTTAATTGACTTGTACATTCCTTTTAACTGTAAGATGATTGTTTCATAGAATGTATTTTCAGCTTCATCTTTATAACCTTCGGAACTATAAAATTAGGACCAAAGGTGTTGAATAACACCAGAAACTTTTAGAGTTCACTTTTGACTACTTATAAGTAGATGAAAAATAAAAACAGAATATATTGACATGACAAAAACACTGGTCCTTCAGGTTGTAATAACTTATTTAGAAATAATATCCTTAATTAGTATTGAAAGACTAACTCCATTTCTCTGAATCACTTAGAGGAGCACTTTGTTTCTTTCTCATAGTGTTGAAACTGTTCCCCTCTGTAGGAATTATTTTTAATAATCGAGTGATTGTTTTTAAGTCCTATACAAATTCCATGACACGTAAACATTGAGACTACTTAGTAAAAAACCAGTGATTATTCTCAGTAAAATCTCAATACATCATCATATTTAGACAAGTGGAAGCCAGCAAACTCTTTCGAGATATTATTGGTTATAATCATATCATAGAAAGTATTGTAGGATCATTGGTGTGATACTCAAACAAAGATAGAAATGGATCTATGAAGGAATAATAATTAGGTTAACGGTAAATTTGTCAAACATTTTACAGTTCTCATCGATTCTCCTAGGTTTATAAAAATCAGTACTCAAAAAGTATGATCAACTTTTTAACCTGGATAGCATCTGGGTAATCTATATATTGTGTATTGTGGCATTAAAAAAAATCAAGAATACATTGTTAGAATAAACCAGACCCCGAATTGAATTGTATGATTCCCACTAAGGTATATGTAAGCTAAGTACCTAGACAAGCCTAAGCTAACCCGTCGTTGATTGAATTCAATGAATTAAAAATGTTTGCATATTTTTTGTAATGACGTGAGGTACGGGAGTGTCATTTACTAATCAAGCAAGCATTAGTTATTTACGGACTCGAAGGTGATATAAACAATCTTATTATTTGAAATATATACATAGATAGAAACGTTAATTCACTGGTGAAAATAGATTAAAAGGATTTATATTTCATATAGTCAGATAAAATGTAATCCATAGTAATATCAGAAAAGTATCATCCACTTTAACATGTGTTATACACTTCTGGGCTCATTCTCAAATATGAATGCAGACAAAGTGTAAAGCATTATTTATTAGGCAAAAAAATGATAATCAGTGTTCCTTTTCTCAAAGCAAACAGAAGCAAAAAATATGACTCATAAAGAGCACACATAATGACATTTAAAACTAACATCTACAAACGATAATATTAATAACGTTAAATATGATTTCTGGAAACAATTCTCAGACAAACAATCAGCTCATCTTCATAAATATAATGTGTTTAAACAAAATCAACTTTATTTTGGCGCTCTAACTGAATATCTGTGCAAACAGATGTTAGGAAATTGGAAAATCAGTCAAATTGAGTCTAAAATAATTACCTTTTTATTTGCTTGTATCTAGCATTAGTGTATTTGAATGTTTTTGATACTGTCAAAATGAAATATGGTATTTTCTATAAACAATATTTTACGAAAATAAATTACTAGGCGAAGATTGAAAATAAAACTATAGCTTTCCATGATTGGATTTGTCCCCAGTGACAGAATGATTTTAATATGGATGAGTCAACAAATAATCACATTTATCAGATCGAAACTCACTTTACGCTTGCATTATTTTATACTAAGAGCGAGATGATTTGGTGTTAAAACTCAAAGTATCCTTATTTAACTACAGGAAATGGGGGAAATAGTACCGATAAATTATTTAGAAAGAATAACACAGAACACCTTTCGAACCAAATGATACTATAGGCTCTCCCACAAAATTATATCTGTACAGTGATGATTTTCTGCAGTAGAATAAAAATGATTCAGTTATTAGACAGTTAACCACAGTCAGTTTGTTAACCAAACGAATTCTGGATTATCATATATTTTTGTGGCCTATTGATACTTTCTGTAAACATCATATTCTTGATTTGTTTCTTTAAATGACATATTGTTTTGAGCATTTTAAATTGACTGAACTTTGATATACTATGGGTTTACTGCGTTTATTCTAAGTAACCTGGGTTTATCAAAACATTTTAGTCATTTCTAAATGGCAAAACAATGGTGATGATAAACTATCATCACTGGAAAATCCAGGAGGAAATTATGGTGCTAATAATTTATAAAAATATCCACTTGGATTACCACCACTACCTTCCTCACCTACTGTTTGAATATACAGAAAAAAATAAAACCATCACCGAGTCAGTATCAAATAGATAGTAGGAAATCAGTTCTAATACTCAAAAAACAAGGTTTACTTCTTAACTCTGTCATCAGAAATCCGCATGAATATATGATAGATGAAAGTGTTTTCTATTTGCATTAAACCACAAAACGATTTAATATAAACATGAGTTGTGAACATATCAATAAAGGTAGATTTCTTTTAAAAAATTTATTTACCAACACTTTTGTGGTGTGGGTTACTTGTATCCATATAAGTATTATATGATGATGGTCAGGCATAGAATGTATTTTGGCAGAAGATCGATAAGGAAAGAACAGAAACGAAGCGCGATTGGTGTGAAAATTCATGGACACTAATAATTGGAGACGATGAACTGATATTTACAGAAAGTATGGTCAAGATTGAGTCAATTGATTAATAATTTGCAAATTAACTATTCACTGTGTGGTTATCAGATTTTAGTAAGATCGTTTTTAATCTGTGCTTTAATACATTCGATTGTCCCCGCCCGTGTTCTCGTTCACTACACTTGTACACTTAACTGTTAACAAAACTTAAAAGATGAGTTTATTTTATTTTATATTGTAAAATATGGTTAATTCACCTTGATCAGACTAATTACTTGAATATTTCTTGAAACTTATTGTAAGATTAAATAAAACATGAAAAGATATTATGAATTTGGCTTTGCTTGAAAACAGTTAAACAATACAAGCACTTTTGTAACTATTGTAGAAAGTATCATCACACGAAAATGATAGCAAAATGAGTTCTAGTTTGTTTATTTGTTTTCTTTAGAGATTTTTTTTATAATAGAGAGAATCATTCAGACTGTTGAACTTATCAGCTAATGTAAACACTTATGTTTAGAAAATGAAAACGTTTATAGGTTAATAGTATTCTGTAATATTATAAAATAGTGGAAAAAGAAGTGTACACCTTCTTAATAGTGACCTATAAACTGACCTATAGACTACGATATGAGTATGGTTGATCATCTTAAAGATTATTTAGTTTAAGTAAAAGTTAATAAACTTATAAAAAGGATGAAAGCGTGATAAATACTAAATCTCCACAAAACCCCTTCTATAATTAATATTATAAAAAGGAATAAATTATATCTGAACTATCCAATTTTCTGATTGTCAAACATTTTGTAATAAAGAACTCAATTATTACACTGTCATGAATGCTGAATACATAAATAAGATGTAGCGAATTTAAGAAGTCTGAAGGTATTCTTACTATTTTTAAGCTCATTTATCACTAAATAGCGCCTTGTTTCATATTATCAGAAGGGATTTTCGTGGAGATTTCAGTAATATTATAGTTGAGATCATGAATCGATTGAAGCTAGACCACCATGGAAAACCCCAAAGCACTGGCCAGCCGTTTCGTCCTACTGTGGGACTCCTCAGCAGTGCGCATCCACGATCCCGCCTCGAGAGATTCGAACCCAGAATATATCAGTCTCGAGCGCAAGCGCACTTCTGAAGAGTCCCACAGTA
>NC_031502.1:26556490-26565660 GCF_000237925.1 Schistosoma mansoni | reverse complement strand
CTAGAGTATAAATTATGATCTGTTCATATTACGAATTCTGGTTTTACCGATAATCCTCTACCAAGTTTAGTAAATGAAATCATCTTGAAAGATGTACAATACTAACTGATTAAATTTAATAATTTCTACTCTACCCGCAAGACACACACCACCATCCATTTCTACTATTAAACTAGAGTAAGCATTTAGCTTTTAAAGGGTTTATTCAAAAAATCACATTAACCCCAAAATATGAATGATATCGTTACTTATGTATGACATCAATACACAATACAGTCTTTTAGTTTAATATAATGAAACAAGCTAGAAACATCGAAGAGTATTTCGAATTTCACCCACTACCCACTTCTCTTGTATTCTTATGATATACATTACAAATTCGAAACTTACACTTTTCACTTCTCAAGTTTAAATGAAGGACTTTGATTTGGGTATATTTTTGTGTACATCCACTATGATTATGTGAAAATAAGAGGATACATTTCAAAAAGACATTTAATCATAGATGGATGTGGTTTACAAACTGAGCTCTGACTTGGAGAATTCAACTATCATATTTGTATCACCAACAAATAAGAACAAAATCGAAACTCGTGATAGCTGATTCATAGAAGACTGATTTTGAATTTTCCGCCTTATCCAAAAGATTCTGTTTACTTCACTCAACAGAATCAAACTCTTCAAATCTGTCTACATCAGCAGAAAAATAAAATATTACCATGAAGCTTGACCTGTTTAGTGATTATTCCCATATGGAATCATTAAAATACAAAAACTATCTGCTCAACATTTCATTAGAAATTACACCATCTAATTACAGTTACCAGCCAACTTTGTCAGCATCTCAAACTAGAGTCTTATGTTCTAGATTTGGAAGTTTGTTTGCAAACAGTAGTTATTACTGAAACACTTCACGCCAGTTTATTCGTTCGAAACATTATTGCATATTTAATGGTGTTGTCAACAAAACCATGCACTTAAGAGACATTTACTGGTTGATAAAATGTCAGAACTCATGGAAATACCAAGATTTAAACTTGTCTTGTCTATCTAACTTACAATATTCCTTCAGCGCTAAGTTATGACATTTCAAAGTCGTATTAGATGATTGAAACTGAAAGCACAAATATTAAAGTTTTCGGAAAATGTTTATTCCCTTAAGCAGTTAGTTTTTTCGTATTTATTAAGTACTTTTACCACCAGAAGTGAGTTTACGAAGTCTTCACATTTTAAGCATTATGACAATGTACCTCTAAGTTGTTAAGACCGGTGACTTGTTTCGTTCATCCTAAAATAATTAATTGTATTGTGTTAATTACAACTGTTTATTGAAATCTTAAGCATTTAATGTATTCAAAACATAATTGTAATTTGTTGGTTAATACAATTACTTTCCCCAACCAAATACCGATAACATGAATAAAGATTAATAGGCAGTTACTAAACTGGTGTAACCATCCTACAAATGAAATGAGAACCTAATAATACCAATTACTTTAGATTATTAGGTTAATTCAACAACAATAATAATGCCATTAATTGTAATAAGTGTGCAAAAGTTAAAGTACAGCTAAGGAGTGGTGGTACCAACAACAGTAAGTTCAGTATTAGTAAAAGTAAACATAACTAAGAAAGTAAAAATTTCTATCTAATTGATTGTTCATGTACATTAATATCATCATTTTTCTAACGGTGATAATCCTAGATCATGATATTAATCAAATTATTCCATTAGTGTTCATTAATAAGACAATATGTTATAAAACTGAGTTAATCAATTATGGTTTTAGTGATCAGATATCTGTATGACGCCATTTTCATCACAGACTAAACAATATATTTAGAAAACTTATAAATTCAGTTAATTGGTATACAGATAACCAGGTAGGTATGAAGACAAGGGTATGAACAAACATTAACTTCCTCCAAATCACAGAGAATCAGATACTGGTCAGTTTTATGATAGATAAGGTATATGTTGACCGATAATTGATCGTCTGTTTACTAACTAATAGGTATGGTTAGATGGTTAGTATTTATTAACAATAAGGAACCATAACTAGTTATTTTTATGGAATTGAAGTTTCAAGATTAACTTCCTGGTTCTGGAGGTGAACCTTAAGAGTTTGACAGTACTAATATTTATTTGTTGATGTAAATCAGGAGATAACTTATCCTGTCAGTAGGTTTGAATAAAATAAGTAACACAAGATTAGTGTGTAACTGCTTCTTTGTCGAATCTAACAGACACGGATACAATCCAGTATGAATTTACTTATATATACGATGAACCTATTCATAAACAGGTAATCATAGCTTCACAAGATGATTCAGACCACTGTGTATTTTTAGATGACATCATATTTTTATCTGATTTAATATTCTCCAGGTCGAGAGATTATCTCACTGATTTGGTTTTATATATTGTAAATAAAATAACAAGTGCTTACATATAGTAAACACATTCATTATAATCTTTTATTTCGCCTTCAATCTAATATTAAAGTTATGTGATTGATAATATCATGTGGTGCCTGTTTTCGCTCATCCTGATAGTCAAGTGGGAACGGATTTTGATGTGATCAGTTATTACGTATACATATGTTTTTTTTCAGAATGCTTTCTGTAGGCATCTGAACAACATAAATCATAGTAAGTCGTGAAGTATTTCTGTAGCTACCTTACTACATATTAACCTATGTGATTCGATTAAACTTAACCTTTGTTTGACCTTATGCCCCCTCTTTTTTTCTACTATACTCCTTTGGGTTTATTGTTCAGTCTCTAACTCTACTTATCATAAATTAATTGTTTTAATTCAAAAAATACTGACATATTTAAAACTATTTCAGTCAAAGGATTATGTAAAATATCCCCTTTTACTTTCATATTAGAGACATCTGGAAAAAGGCAAAAGATGAAAAAGCCTTGATAATAACTAGGAAATGGCGTTAACATATCAGTCTAAATCTATGCTAGACATGTCAAAAGAAAAATATCTGTCGACAATATTGATGATTACGATTTGAAGTGAATCAGGCTTTATTTTCGTATAATGAGCTTGTTATACATGTTACTTGCACATGTGTGTTGAAATAAAAAAGCACTAATGTATTCAGTTTTTAAAAGCTTAGATACTATCTGTCATTAAGTAAACAAATATTAAGGTTGAATTAAAAGGATGATAGTGAAAATAGTAAATGAAGAGTGAAATGAACATATACATGTATACGTGTTGATGTGTGTATATTTCATGGGAGATGAAGACATGAATTGAAAAGATTATTTTTAGAACAGAATAATTTCTACTTTCCTGATTGATATTTCTCATTATCATGATTTTTTAGTAACATAAACGGCTTTGGAATTTTATTGTAGTATATATACCTGTTTCACTGCTCTACATTACTAGACAAATTGTAGAAACATAGACCAGGATCGGACTACTAAAAGTTGTTTCTCTCTATGAGCATAAAGCGAATTTCAGTTATCTCACCTATACATTTGTCAACTACATATACAATTATTATTCTACTTCGATGCAATTTCAAATTAGATTGTTCCAGTAAAACTTAACCTCAATCCCTAATTAATTTCCCTTTGATGCGAAGAACTGTTTATTTCTTTAGTAGTAGTAGTAGTTTTTATTACTAGTCTAGTATTCTTGGTATTCACGGTTACATTCCTGAGGCATTTACCCTGTAATCTCTATTTTTATCCGATTCCATTAACCCAATCTACCAATCAGTTCTATATCGTTAATACTAATTTGTCTAAATGTTTGGTTTAAATGTGCATATACAGATACTTGAATCGGTTTTTTTTAAGTGTTTTTGAGCAGTACTACGTTATACTGTTTCATTATGATTACAACGTACACAAAAAAGTACAGTATTTAGGAAACCATCGGTCTTCCTGTGTTATGTTTGTTGTTAAAAAAAAGAAAGCACTTTTAAAACGACTGAAATGAAATCAATAAAGACCTAATAATAAATAAATCTCTGTCAAACCCAAATGAGTAGACAAATTGTATTATTGACATTTCATGACTTAAAGCAAGCCACTTCTTCAGAGCAAATAAATAACTTAAATTATCACAGATTTAATTAGAACAAAAAGCTATTTAAAACTGAATAGAGACAAAGGAGTTTCCATAATTCTACTAGTAGTCGAAATTCAAATCCTACAGTTCACAAATAAGAAACTACAAATCGACTACTCTGTTCTAAGTTCACATTTTTTCCTCGTTTGTTGTCAATAAATTATTACTTTCATGGTTAAAATCATCCACTCAATTCCACTACATTTCTTTCGTCGTTTAAGTATGCCTACTTTTACGTATAGCTGAAGCAATCCGCATCCACATTTATAAATCTCACCTCTACATTCATATAAAATTTGTGCCATCCATCTACTAGACTTGGTCATCATAATGTTTAACACTAGAACGGGTTACGAACGACTTATTCAACTCTATTTTGCATATGTCTCTTTTCTTGAAAAGGTCCTTTTCTAGTCTTATTGTTACACAACTGTAACATTTTATTTATGCTTACGCAATTGTTTCGAATATTCGACTTCTTATCAAAATCTCATTAATAATTCTCTCTAACAATATGCAATCTGTAATAACATATTTCAATCTATTCATTTCGAATATTTATCACTTAAACCACTTCATCTTTTAATTAGTCTGTTGATCGCTTAGAAATGTTCTCATGAACACTTCTTCATTCAATAAGATTTCTATGTAACAAACGATCACTTAATTCGTGTCAAAATCAATGTTATTGTTTATTAGTGTAGTCATGATGACAAACTAATTGGGAAGAAATATTTCTCCCTTCTTTTCGTCTTTTTATATTTGTGTTAACCATCGTTTTCATATTGTTCTAATTATTAATTAGTTAGCAGTAACTTTCGGTGTTATTGTTAATCAGTGAGAATTCTTTTCCTTAAGAGAGCTTTATTGTCGTATTAAAGATGACAAGTCAAACTAGCTAGCGGCTGTCGAGTATGTCATTAGATATAAACAGGAATTTATTTAGTTCCAATCGATCGACTGAAGTTGATACATGTGAACTACTGAGTTCCTTATGGTTGAATTACCAATAGTGTATTTACAATAAGATCTTCAGGCTGTGGATTCTATTTCCAGTTCAATTGTGGGTGGGTGGCACCGAGTACCAAACTAGGAAATACACCTGTCGAACGTTGTCTATTTTCTAATATGTCTCTGGTTACAACTTATTTGTAACGAGAATTATTTAACATATTGGAATATTTTTCGTTAATTTTCTGCTTTATTCGAAACTATCAAGTCCAACCTTGATATTGATGCCTATATAGATCTGAGAAGTTGAATGAAACTTTCTGTTTTATCTACTTTCTGATTCCCAATATATGATTACGACATGCATTACAAAACATTTCTTTTTGACGCAGACGTTATGGAGTTTAATAGCATTTTGTTGCCTGATAAGTCGGTTATTCTTCATCAACTATGGATGAACTAAAACTCAACTTCTGGGTTATTTCCGCAGGATTCAGGCAACGTACGATTTTAAATATGGTGCCACAATCCTTAGTTTTAGCCAAGAGGTTCTGTTTAATAGAGAATCCTGATGACTTAATTCTTTAAAGGTTATAATCTCAATGATACACTGACCCTAACCTGTTGTTTCAAGTTGACTTGACTTCAGTCGACCATCAAAACCTAATAATTTCATGTTGATGATGACTGGTGGATAATGGTAAATAATATTCAAAATTAAGTTACAGTACATTGACAAAAACAGTTAGGATCATACTTTTTGAATTAAAAAATAAAAACACGTTTGATCTAGACATAGAAAATCGAAGCAAATAGGTTTTAGAGGATATTTGTTGAACTTGGACAGATAAACAGAATACTATTAAAATTAAAGAGACTGGATTGTTGTAACAATACATAAAAACGCAGAAAGTACCATCTACCGACTAAGGATCTTTAATATAAAGTAAAAAAAATCATAAAAACTATGATTTTCGTTAACCAGCGTAAACTTGATTTTCTAACATGCTTAAAAAAATAAAACAATAAGATAATTTTGAAACAAAGCACATTAGCATTATACAAGCTAATGTATAAACACTTTTTACCCTTGGGGGATTAATATAATCATATTTATATAGGTAGTTTTACTAAAATAAAAGGGCAAGTAAATGAAACACAATAATTTATGTGCAGGTATATGAAAATTCATAACTAAGTATTTATTTCATAATGTCCAGGTGTTTGCCTAATACACAAATATGAGAGTAAGCGTCAAATTTCGTTTGTTTGTATGATAAATAACGATAAGATGTGCAGGAGAAAAATAATTTCAACCGCAAATCAGTTTCTGTAGAAGTAAGGTTTATTTTATCTAACATACATACAAACAAGCCACCTGAAAGACAAATTCTGAGAAGTTAAATAACTACTAACCCTCTGAACCCTGACATAAAAGATAAATAATTCACAAAAGATTAATAATGGGGTCATGTAAAAAGGCAAAAACTCTAAGAATAGATAAAGGAAATAACTACAAAAAGGAAAGAAGTGAAATCGAATGGTTTAAAGAAATGTTACCTAAAGAGAATGTTTATATATTTTTGTCCTCATCGAATCGAACATTTATAAGGCAGATGATAGGAAAACGTGAGAATGTGACATATGATTGCTATTTTAAAACAATCACATGTACATTAGAGAATACAGAATGAGAGCTTCTACAACAAACAACGTACTGCGAAAACTAAATCAGGAAATAATTTCATAAAACAAATAGCTTATGTTCACACTTCAATAACACGGAAAGTTCAGTTCTCATTAATCTATGATACATAATAAATAAAAAGATAAGTAGGCCATATTGAACAATATACTTATTTGTCCAGCTGACTATGATGTAAAGGGATGAATCAGTTAATGATGATATATATTTAGTGTTTTAATGATAGTCATTCAATTTCTAACGAATTATACAAATTATCCCCCTCTATAATCACTCATTATAAGAACAACTGATGAAAATTCGATGATATTTTGCTTATAGCTGGACTTTATTCTATAATTAAATGTAGGCAAATAAAGTTATAAATCAGTTGCTTTGTGATTGAAAGTAATTCATGTTTGCCATAATTAAATAATACAAAGTCCCCAGCTTCAAACTTTGGGCACAATGATCTCTTCCGATAAACACATTGATTGCACACAGATTGTTATTTGAGTTATTGCTACACCATATAATTAAATCTTAAAAAAAACCATAATCACAGCTTCATTAGAAAATGTATTTGATCCTGAAAACAGAATACGTGACCATCATACATAGGAATGTGAAAAATAAGCCTAAATATGTGATAGTTGTCCTGTCTTAACGATAAGTTTCAAGTGTTATAAAATCCAGGAAAATATTTTAGACTAAATAATGTTATATAATATATCCCAATGGATAAACTGTTCTAATGAGCTGAATATTTATCTACGACTAAAACTACTTTGTATACCATTTCGTAATTGAAGGTGTTTTATTACTTGTAGATAAGATAGCTAGTTATTACTGTTTGAAAGCATAAAGAGTTAATCATATATACAACTACATATAGAATATCCCCTCATTTTCCATCTGACATCACTCACTTAACTTTAGATTAACTAACATCGTTATAACCACTGTATACTTAATTATCACCAATCTAGGGCATTTCTCATACAAACGAAATCATTGGACCCATAAATGGACTTGTTACCAGGTGTTAGAAAATTAGATTTCTCCTTACGTTAGAACAACTTTAAATGTCCATTCGTTCCCCAATTTTCTTCTGCAGCTAAGGACGAATGCGATTATACGACAAGTGAATTCATAGCTAAGTACTTCAAGCTGTTCTTCATTATTCTTCATAATGTATCACTTTAAATATACGGTACATACTATGTAAACGATGTATCGAAATGTAAAACTGTCATCCACTTGACCACTCAGTACTAACAAATTTACATTTATTCAGTTCTTGTATACATACATATTTTTGAGTTGTTTATCTGGAAAACCTTTTAATGATATAAATTCATAATATTCAGGTTCGTGATACCACTTACTCTAATCTAAAATTTACATTTTCTAGTTAGATGCTTTAATCTTAAGCTAAAGAAACCAGCTAGCTCTTTTTTAAACAGAGTTTCCAATTTAGCGGGAGTTTAATGATAAAAAGTTTCAAATTTATATACTTTAAAGATTATAAACTGTGTAAACTGAACCTACACATGTGAAATTTTAGATCTTCTTCACATCACCGAAGAATACCATTATTTTTTTAAATTTCAAGTACGAAAATGATTCCAAAGTGTAACATCTCAAAACTGGGTGAGCTATTACAAATCTGGTTTACCATCGACTTGTTAGAAATATTTTTTTACGTTTCATGAGTTTCGTACTATATCTGAATCCTTCCGATCAAAAGTTGGTGAGTGTTTATTTCCTTAAACATAAAAAGTAACTTATTACATTCTTTGTTTTAGTTTAGGATTTCTTCACAGTCACTGAAGTAACGATAGTACTATCATATAACTCATGTTGTGAGATTAAATCGAATTCGCTGAAAATTAGTTTTCCAATGTCACTATTCCAATGAACAACAGTTATGGACACATTCTCCTGCATGATGCGTCTTGACAAACAGAGAAAAATCGTAGTTCACAACTGCTTGTCTAACGAGTAATTTTGTTTATACAAACACTTATGGTAATTAATCAGAACAAAAGCGGGACTTAATAAAAACGATACCATTTCTGTTGTACGTCTCGGCTATCAATATTTATTTATCCAACAGAAGCAAATAATATTGGAATTATCCTAGGGACATCTGTATGGCCCAAATAAACCAAAAATCTAACTGACAAATCTACAATTCTAATTCTCATTTATACAGACAAGGTTTTAAACTTTGTCTCTACTTGGAACAGAACGAGAGTTGTCAACACGTTTCTCTATAATTACCACTAATATTCAAATTGAATGAGCATAGCGCTGAAAAAGGATGGCAATTAGGGAATTATTGATTAATTATCAGAAGGGGTTTTTGTGGAGATTTAATATATTTCATAGTTGAAAGCGTGAGTCAATTGAAGCTAGACCACCATGGAA